>NC_040030.1:839597-1061332 GCF_000972845.2 Larimichthys crocea | reverse complement strand
TTGTCCGATCCGATTCGCTGGTTTTACTTTTACTGTGGAATATCTCACTTACAGTCTGTAGCAATGAGTATCTGAGGATAGTATGAACAAATCATGTATCATATCATGAAATATTAGCAGGAAGTTCCATTTTATATCTGCAATGAACTGACTGGAGTGAATAAAATAATCCGTCTGAAGCTTCTTTGTGTTTTGGTAAGTTAACTTTTTATTATTATCCATTTCACATCAGCGTCAACTCACATTATTACAGTTTCATCCGTCACTGGAACTGTCTTATCGTGGTCATATTCTGCTCTCCTCGAAATGTTCTTTAATCAAGTGAGAGTTATTTAAAACACAGTTCATTTATTTATGATTTTGCAAACATCTTCAACGTCATCGTATACGCAGCGATATCGGAAAAAAACACACCAATGAATTTAAAGATACATTAAACAAGCGGAGGAAAATGTGGAATGACGTGCAACAAATGTTCTCATGAGACAAGACAACCAAGTGCCCCAGTAATAATGATTTGAACCATATAAGACAGAAACTTACAGTAAACAGTACTTTTTTATTTGAGTATGAAGATTTAAATTGTAGTAGAGAATATGACAATGACCTGCAAGCTAAAGACAAACTTATTTTCTAAGTCTTATCGTCTTTAAACTTGTTTTGAAGCTGCTGTTCCATAAGAACAAACATTTTCCTGCAGTGAATTACTTCACAATACGAGGCTTGGTGGCTGAACCATGACTCTCATAATCCACTGATCAGAATGAGATTCTTTAGCAGAGCTTCCACAGTTATCGTGTATAAAAGAAGGTGTGAAACGATCCCGTGTTTCTGCAGCAAAAGTCTTTAAGGTGAAAGCAAACGTCGCTCCTCTGGTTCACCAGGAGATGCCCTTCTTCTTCTTCTTGCCCTGGCCGCTTTTCTTTGCCATCCGTTTGCCTTTCAGTTTCTTGGCCTGCCGCTGATTCATCCACGCGGGGTACTGACCGTTTTCATCCAGCAGAGTTGACTTGTTGCGCTTGCTGTCCATGTCCATCTTCCCATCTGCAACACAGAAGACAGATTTATGAATAAGAAAGTCACAATAACAGAAGAGACACAGTTGTGCTTTTATCCTCTCGCTCACCGTCGCCCTCCGTCTCTGCCATATTCACATCTGTCTGCTTCTTGATCTTGTCCGCCGGCACCACAGTGGCGATCTCCTGCACGTCGGTCATGACGGCTTCGCCTTTCTTATCCAGATTCAGAGCTTGTTTCAGACGGGCCAACTCCTTGGGAGCGTTTTTCTTCCTCTTCTCTGCACGCATCTTCCTCTTCCATTTGCTCCGGAGACTTTTTGCCATTTTAAAAAGGACGATCTAAACTAAACAAAAACACACCAGTCAAACTAACAGATCTTTACACACTCACAGTATGTTTTCTATTATCAGATAAATTAAAGTTCCTCTGGGATACAAAGAGCAAATATTTACAGAAGGCCCAAAACTCAAAAAGTATGAATACACTAATATATGTCGACATCAATATATTTAAAAAAACGTTCCAATAAAATGGAAACTAATGGTTTCATGGCACGGACAGGGACAGGAGCAGGCTCAGACTTTTTAGAAGAGCGAGCTCTGGACTCCATAGAGGAGGTGGGTGAGAGGATCATGGACAACACCTCTCACCCCCTACATGACACTGTGGGGTCTCTGAGCAGCTCCTTCAGCAGCAGACTGCTACACCCACGGTGTAAGAAGGAGCGGCTGCACCACCTGATCATGTTGTCGTCTCCTGTTCATGTCTCATTGCAATTTTGTTTTCCATTTTATTTCATTCATACCTTGCAGTTATTATTTATATTATGGTCACTTACTTTGCAATATTTCTTACACTATGGTCACTTTACATTACAATACTCTTTTTATATATCATGCCACTTATTTTATTTGTTTTTATTGTGTAGGTTATAGATATTTCTGTCTGTTTTTGTCTTTTCTACTTTTTTCTAATTCTGTAGTGTATGCTACACTTTCCTCTGCTGCTCTAACAAGTAAATTTCCCCATAGTGGGATGAATAAAGTATATCTAATCTAATCTAATCTAATCTAATAAATAAATACCTCTCTGGCTGAAACATTATAAGCTTCTATTAACCTAATGAATATTATCTTCAAAACATAATTCTCTGAACTCTATTCCACATCCATCACGTTATTTCTTGAAGATAACACCCTCAA
Source organism: Larimichthys crocea (assembly GCF_000972845.2). Classification (NCBI taxonomy): domain Eukaryota; kingdom Metazoa; phylum Chordata; class Actinopteri; family Sciaenidae; genus Larimichthys; species Larimichthys crocea. The sequence goes on along the minus strand of NC_040030.1, from coordinate 1,059,110 downwards.
AATTACAGCAGCCACAGATATTTTTATGAAACATGTCTGTAAATGTGGTGTTATTTTAAATATACAGAGAGAAGCAACAATAAAAAAACAGTATTATGTTTTTAGTTTCCATTTTAGGGAAGAAGATTATGATAAAGTGTAGCTCACAGGTGATTTAAAGTAATCAGATGTTATTAAAAGTCACATTTAATCCACTGTTATTACTCGATAAGCTTTAAGTTTTTAACAGTTTATCCCTTTAAATCTGCAATAATGAACTTAACACGGGCCCTGCTCACTGTTTCCATGACATAACACCATTAGTTATAACACATTAGTGAATTAAAGTCGAGATAATTACACAAGATACAAGATATTTGAGAGAAATTAGCTTTACGGCTAATTTACACCGAGCTAAGTAACACAGTTAGACACCTATCTGCCACGTTTAGCATCACAGCTGACTAACTCAGCGTGTTAAATAATATAACGTCACTCCACGCGTGTAAACTTTAAGATCTCACCTGGAAAATAAAGATAAATGAAGGATTTAGCCGCGTTAGCTTCTCCGCTGCTGCACACGTGTTTACAAGAAGGAGCGATGACGCTTTAAAAGAAAGAGGCGACGTGATTGGCTGCTGCCGTCAGGCTGAAGACGGCGGCGTCTGATTGGCTAGTGACGTCGAACCAGGACAGAAAGTAAACAAGATGTCTGAGCGTCGTTTCTGCAGCTCCAGCCTGAAGAAGAGTCAGTTTAAATAGTTCATAATTGACCATGAGCAGCTGTTCAAACAGTCTGTGTGCAGGCTCGGAGCTCAGCTGCTCTCTAACGCACACACTCAGCATGCTGGACTCTGCTGCAGAGCTGATGATGGTGCACACAGACTTCCAGGCAGCCTTCGAGACGTGTGAACGAGGCCTGCACAGCCTGGCCAACACGGAGCAAGAGGACAGCAACAGGTAAGAGAGGAGGTGGTGTCACCTGCCTGCATGTGTGTGAGGTCACCATGTGTGTGAGGTCACCATGTGTGTGAAGTCACCATGTGTGTGAAGTCACCATGTGTGTGAGGTCACCATGTGCGTGGGTGTTTACTGTGTTTCTGTGTCTCCTGCAGATGTGCAGAGTTCAAAGCCGGTTTCTGCATCTTAGGGGTTCAAGCACTGGCTGAGCTCAATCAGTGGCAGGGTGTCCTCTCCTGGGTCCTCCAGCAGTATGAACAGCAGGAGAGAATACCAGCTAAAATAATGCAGATGTGGTGAGTAGTCAATATAGAAAACACTGGGGGACACAGTTTCTGTTGAGTTATGTCTGACAGCTGTTTTTAACTTATTTCTGGGTGTGGAATCTAAAGCTGATCTCAGTTTTTCTCTATCACGTCAAATCTTTGAACTATAGGATCCCTGTTTTCTTAATAAATATGAAAAAGACTGTGCTCAACAGATATGTTGTAAATCTGCATCATTGCTGTCACTGCGTTCTTCAGCATCACTCATTTTCTAGAGGAGGTAGTTGTTCAAAAACTGGCACTGGAATTTCAGCTGAATGAGACATCGGTCTTATAGCTGACGGTAGATTAGGATATTCTATTTTACTTTTATTTTTCTTGTTAAATTCTGATGTTTTCACTAAACAAAAGTAACAGTCCAATGATCTTTTTGCTCTCGCCAAACTGTGGGGATACCAAATGCCAACTTTTCACGTGTTCCTTTGGTCCACATCTGTAAACTCTCAACACACTGCTTGCACACTTTGTGAGGGTGCTCCCATGGCTTTGTCTTGATCACCGAGTTTTACTTTAAAATATGCAAAATATGCTTGTTCGACAAATGCACTGATGTTTGCTTTCCTCTGTCTTGGTGAAACTACCACAAATATAGCAAAAGGAGTCAGGGTTGTTTAGGCATTTACGACGAGAAGTAGCAGGAGCAGACACGATCTGGAACAAAGGAAATATAAAACACTAAGATGGAATAGTTACAAGCTTTGAAAACTACAAAAACAGCATCAAACCAAATAGAACTTACATAAATAGAACTCAGTGACTTAACCTTTCCCAGCCGATCTCTTGCCTCGTTCGTCTATCATGAATTAACCCACAAGGCCTGGCCAGGTACAGCCCGAAAAAAAGAAACGATGCAGAGCTGCCAATTTGTTGATTTTCTCAGTTAATCGTGCCCAAAGTGGCATCAACAGTCCAAAAACCAATGATATATGTTCATAATACTGTCACAAATAACAAGAAAAGCAGCAGATCCTCACAGTAAGAAGCTGAAATCAGAGAATATTTGGCAGTCAGTCTAATCAGTTTATAGTCTAACCCCTTCAGCTCTCGGATACATATTGAATATATTTTCTCTCTCATCTTGGCAGCATTCTTCTTTACTCCAAAGTGGGAGAGCCAGCAGTGATGCAGGACGCCGCCAGAGTCTGGTTACACTGTCCGTCCAACGGTGGTGTGACGGGGTTCGCGACGGTGGCAGAGCTGTACTTGCTGCACGTCCTCGTCCCTCTCGGACACAAAGACGAGGCTGTGGGGCTGATCGTCGGCGAGGTCGGGAGCAGTGCGTTCACAGAGGACCAGAGGCAGATAGCGCTGGATGTGGTGGAAGAAAAAGAGCGAGAGAAACAAGAACAGACTCTAAATCCCAGGAGCAGCCCGAACTCTGAAACCACCGCACAGACTGTCTCAACTAAAGGTGCCACATTTTATATATTATACTCACATAAGTGCAAATAACGAATGCAGGCAGTCTTTCTGATTGTGTTTGTGCTCTACAGGAGTTGTAATCCGCAAACTTGAAGGCATGCTCAGGTTTTTCTACAGAAATCTGCTGCTGACTCGCTCTGGCTCATTCTCTCTGCGGAGTGTCTTTCTGGCTGTCGTCCTTCTCTACATGCTTTTCCTTCGATTGGATCCAGGTCGGATTAAACGTTATTTGTAGTTCAGTTTCATCTCAAAGCTTGTTCAAAGTATAAAACTTTTGATTGATTTGGGAATAAATCTTCCCGTTCTTTCCCCTGCAGCTCATCCGTCTTCATTCATGTGGATTTCCAAACTTCTTCAACTGCTCAAACAGATGTGGAGTGCCATGTTTGCACCGTACTATCACGCTGTAACGCAGAGCAAAGGACTGTAAAAGACTGAAAATCGCAATATTTTATTAAACATCAGTCATATTAACCGTTTTTCTTACTCTAAACAAAGTATTTGTTGTTTTCTAACTTCGAGACCAAAGACTCTTGCTGCCGTCAAGATGTTCCACATCCACAGACTGAAAGAGGCTGACTCTATCTTCTTGTTTTGAGTCTTAATCATGCAAACCACAGAGCTTTACCCATAAATTCATGTCAGGTCTTCACTAACTCATCCTTCAGGTTGCTTATCCTGAAGTAACTAGACAGTAGTAGTAGTAGACAAGACAGCAGCAGCACATAGAACCTACAACCTGATTAAAAAATACTGCATATAATACAAACTAATAATAAAATCTCAGGGGACAAGACAGATGTGTTCATGAGGATATTGTAAAACAGATCAAATAAAGTTTTTGTTCATTTTGTTTCTGGGTTGTCATATCATGTGTAATGTAAGCACAATAATACGTCACACATTTGTTACTGTTAACTTGTATAAAACGTATATAAAACATAAATATCCTTTAGACACAACCAGTGGTGGAACAAGTAATCAGATCATTTACTAAAGTAAACTTCACTACAAGTGAAAGTCTATTCAGAACCTTAATTAAGTAAAAGTATCTAAATATTATCATCAGAATTTACTTAAAGTATCAAATGTAAATATACTCATACTGCAGTAGAATGATCCCTGTCAGTATTTTCCTATTATCTGATGTTTCTGGATTCATATTCCTGCTGCATTTATGTGTATGTTGCATTTTAATGCTGTAGATGTAAAAGATGAATTATTTTAATTACTTCATATACTGTTGAGTGGTTTAATCTACAGCACTGCATCATATTCTATAAGAACATCATTGTTATGTCCAACCCTAATCCTAACTTTTCATTTTTTATCTTTGTGATATTTTAGATAATCTGAGAGTTTTTTAAAATAGTTTATTTTACATAAGATCAGATTTCATGAAGGTTTACACGCTGTATGAAATGGAAATAATAACAGAATGCATCAAATTCAGAATGAGTGTATATTTACAAATAAATATACACTCATTAAATATATTGTTGTTTTACTCAGTTGAATGGGATGAAACAAATCTAAGATATAAGTGTATAAAAAAGTGTATGGGATACTAAAATCTTTAAAGTAACGAGTAACTAAAGTTGTCAGACAAATGTAATGTATCGAAAAGTACAATATTCACCTCTGAGGAGAGGTATAAGGTTACATAACACTACCAAAAGTACTCGAGTAAATGTACTTAGTTACATCCGTTGACCTGTTGGCACCGTGTGAGATGAAGAAGATTCAGTCTGATGGCATGTTAGGTTTCATTTACCTTCATACTGTTTGTTTTTTCTGCGCATGTCACCTGATGAGTTTCGATTCCGGCGAACGTGTAAAATCGAAAGCGATGCTCAGCTGATGATGTGAGGGAGGTTTGTTTACTGCAGCTGTAACAGATCTTTAAACGCACCACAGGTTTGACTCTTTTGACTCGTTGTTCTAAAGCTGCACAGTCCGTTTGTCTGCAGACCTTCAGCTGGAGTCTGTGTGATGTCTTCAATCAGATGCTTTGTTGTTTCAAGATTTCTTCCGAGCTGCTCTTTCGGTAAGTGGACACATTCATGACGATGATCAGCGGTGGGATGTAGCTGAATACAATTAAAGTACTTTACTATAGTATTTATGCTACTTTATACTTATACCTGTCAGTGGGAAAATTTACTAAATTTACAAAATTCAAGATGGATAAGAAAATGCTCCTAATATAGAGGATATACTCGAAATAAAAAGTTATATACACCTTTCAGGTATATGGATATTCATGTAGGATCATTTGTATCATGCATATACACCGACTTTACTAACTGTACAATCCTATGTGAACTAATACAACAACTGTGCCATAAATGTTTACAATGCTTTTAATGTTTCAGTTTTTGTTGACACTGTCAACTATTACATAGACATCCCTTTCTGACAGGAAAGTAAAAACTGTTTTTTGTAGCAGGCTGTAAACATGTTTATTTCTGCTGTGAAGTTTTATTTTAACATGGGGGCTTATGGAGACTGACTCACTTCTGTAGCCAGCCTCAAGTGGACGTTTGAGGAACTGCAGTTTTTGGCACTTGCACACAGGCTTCACTGCTAGATATAAAAAAAAAACATAACTGATTCTTATTTTCAGGTAATTATTCACAGATGAAGACAGTTATACAAAATATCTTCTATTTTGGTCATATTCTCTAAATAGAGCTTCTTAAATCTTACACACAATACATTTTGGCTACTTTTACTTTAACATCTAAACGTCTGTGTTCTGTGTTGAATATACTCCCTGTACACATCAATACAACGGCCTATACTAGCGTTGAATGATTGTTTTGTAACCCTGTACAGGCTGGTTTCTAGAGGAAGGAAAAGTTTAAATAAATATTCGAGACATTATTTCACGAATGTTCAGGCAACAAACGTATTTACTCTCTGAAGTTCATGTGGGAGTCTCTGAGGGTCTCCATGATTCTGTAGATCTCGTGGACCCCACACAGACGTGGTTTTTCGTCAGCTGTTACAACAACACGGCTGAACTAAGACGCGGTTTCATCAGCGAGTTTCCTACTATTACTGCATCTCGCACAGTTATTTTTCTCTTCACAACCAATAAATCCCTCACGTGTGCAGCAGTGACATAGAAAATAAAATACTCAACTTAGATCTGGGTAAAATAAACCAGCTGTACGTTGGAGGGGGGGCGGCTTAAAGAAACAAACCAAACACGCCTGTCTTGCTCTGTCTTCAATAAAATGATTGATTTGTTTATTTTAATAAAATATACCAGTGAGGTGGGTGTTCTGCACAGATATGTTGACATTTGTACTCACACCAGTCAGCATCAGGACTTTACTGTTAAATTTTTATTTTATTTTCACATATGCAAACTCCCTCTGGCGCTCTCAGGGGCCCCTCGGTGCTCACCTGATGGCAGACCCACCCGGTCATGGACGACATGTTTTTTTTTTTTAAAAGAATCATCAGGAATAGAGTTATTTTAATGTTTCTGTTGGTCTGTCACAGGAATGAGAGGCCTACGCAACCACTGTTTGTCCTGCTGCGTGAACACTTTGCTGCAGACCTTCTCTGCTACCTGGGAGCTAGCAGACGTCCTAGACAAGTAAGAACGTTAAGATCCTGACTTATAAAACAATACATGTCTGTAAGGGTGTTACATCTCAGTCCGGTACTGGACGTGGACCATTTACCCCAAGATTTATCCCCCTTCTTCTTTTATAGTTGGTTGAAAGTCATTTTCTTCATAATGCAGATAGAGTTGATTATGCCAATAAGAAGGGTAATAGTGGGAGGGTTCCTCTACAGCATTTTTTAAACTGTGTTTTTACTTGCAGCCATAAAGATCTTCAAAATATTTGCAAGGTACAAAAAGGTAAAAGGGAGATCAGATCTCAGGTCCAGAATCTTTGAGACCAAAGGGACCATTTATTTCCAGAAAGATTTATCATAAGGGCACGACCAGAAAATGCGAGTTTTAGTTTGTTTTTGTAATTATAATAATTATATTGTCTGTTTTATAGTATATGAAACATTTTGTCATGGTTTGACCTCGAAAGGAAAACATGCAAAATTGTTCAGTCATAACACAGCATTAGATTACCAGATACAGTATTCCTATAAATAACTACTACAACTAAAATTTTGCTAATCTGAGAGCAGTCTTAGTTTTGGGAAACAGGAGACGTGACTGGGCCTTTACAGAGTCAAACGTAACGTTGCTCAGAAATCCTACCAATAGATACTTCATTTATGTACTGAGAAAGTTTGATGAAAACTCTTGAATGGCTGCTTTTCTGAGATGCTAAAACAAGGGTTTATGAATTGTTGAAGGTGGGAAACAGCCGGTGTGAGGACGGATGGTCGTAACGTCCCCCTGCAGCTGAAGAAAGTTCTCGCGGAGATGAAGCGCGACCTCTCTCAGCCTGCTAACAACGAAGACTTCCTTCGCTGTCTGGACAGAAACTCCGTTCGACGTGAGGAGAAAGAAAATAAATGTTTCATATCGATGTGATTTATCGGACAACTTCTGACAGCGTGAATGTTGTTTTGCAGTTAATACGCAGCACGATGCTGACGAGGTGTTTCTCTTCATCCTGAACTTAATAAAGCAGCAGCTGGATGACCAAACTCTGGTTGGTCATCATTAATCTTTATTTTTCATCTGTCAGTGCATCATATACAGCATGTGTACTTACATTTGTTTTCTCTGGCAGGCTCTTGAAATCCAGAATCTGTACAAGATTTCTGTGGAGACGCATCTGCAGTGTTTATTGTGTGACTCCGTCCAGACTCAGACCAGCTACCTGCTTAGCCTGCCTCTGCATATAAAGGAAGATCACAACTCCCTGGTGCTGCTTCCACAAACTATTTCAAACTATTGCTTTTAAACTCCTCTGAATTCAAACTGATGAGTATTCCTAACGTGAACATTTTCAGGAAGGCAGCATGACCTCCTTCTTCGAGCATCAGGAGCTGAAAGGCATAAACAGCTGCTATTGTGCACAGTGTGAAACAAAGACTCCGTCCAAACAGGTGAGGCTCGCATTTAAATGCTTCCTATAACGAATGAACCAACATTAGTCAAACACCTTCTTCTCTTTCTCAGGGTGTCAAGCTGCTTTTCCTGCCTCGTATCTTGTGCCTGAACCTGAAAAGGTTCAGAAACAGCACTCGTGGCACCCGAAAACTTGACTGCAAGGTTACTTTTCCAGAAACCTTTGACTTCTCTGAGGTCGCCAAAGAAGCATTCTCCTCAGACTTTGCCCAGGTATTTTTTATTTCCTATAAAGTATCCAGACATCGTATCTTTTGTCATCTACAAGTGTATTTGTTCTTCCAGACTGACTGCAAGTACACTCTCCATGCAGTGGTAGTTCACTCTGGTGTTGCGATGTGTGGACACTACACCGCCTACGTTCGTCACAGTGCGAACCAGCACTGGTACTATGCAGATGACAGCCACGTAAGACAGGTACCTCCAGTCTGACAAAGTATATAAGCTCCTGTGTAGATGTGAGATGTTTTGCATAAATAAGGCACAATCTAAGTATCCTAGTACTTGAAATGTTTGAAATCATGTCTTAGGTTTGCACCCTAAAACCACGAGAGAAAAGGAAATAAACCGAGCCTTGATCAGGAGAGATTTGCATTACTATAATTCAGTTTTATTCTAAATTTTGTATTAATTTCAGACTCTTATTTGCACTCCAACACACAGGTCTCCTGGGAAGAAGTACAGAAAACATATGGAGGACATGACAGGTATGTTTAACATCATTTTTTATGTCTGTTCTGTCTTGCACGGGCTGTTTTGATAAGGGCAGGGTTAAGAAGTCGTCTTAAAGAGATTGTACATGAAAGCATTTTGGGAAGTTCACTTACAGGAACTTGCTTTCTTGCTAAGAGATGAGAGGATTAATGAAAAGAGCAATTATTTTACTTTTCATCACGTTAACAACTCAAACTCTCTGTTCGGCTTTATTTATAAAATCATCTCTCGCTTCCCCAAAAAAAAATTTGGATTACAGCAACCAAGCCTACAGCAAAAAGCAACAAAACAACATGTGACTCCCATTTTAGCCTGCTTAAACAAGCCTCCAGTTGCTTTTGGAGTTGAATTTAAGATTTTTATTAATAACATTTAAAGCCTTAAATGCTTGACTCCCGCTGGCATCATGCAGCTTTTATCCTCCTACTTGCGGAAACAGCTTTAGATCTTTAGACAAAGCCTTATTGTCTGTTCCTCGCTGAAGATTAAAGACTAAAGGTGTTTTTGCCATGAGGGCTTTCAAAGTTTTGAACTCTTAAACTGAGGAAATCCGTCTTGTCTGTCATGTTGTCTTGTCTTTCCACACTTGGTAGTTATATTCTTAGTTGTTATTCCTGTTTATTGTACTGAAATGTTTTTTATGTGTTCCTTTTATCTCCCTCATGCCCCAACTCTGATACTTTGTTCAATGGTGTTATTTTTCACAGAGGCACAGCATACATGTTAATGTACAGAAGAGATTCGGGCAGACAACAACCTGAACTTTCCGGTTGACTGGATGGATGCAGATGAATTAATACAGGGTGAACATGGGAATATAATCATAGTTTTATGTTGTTTTGATGCTTTGATGTTCTCTTTGAGTATCCAGAAAAGCACTTTTAACTAAAATGTGTTATTATTAATGTTATTATAGGAATATAGCGGTCAGTTAGCTTAGCTTATCAGACTGGGGAAACAGGAGAAAACAGCTAGGCAGGCTTTGTCCAGAGGTAGAAATTCTGCATACCAGCACATCTAAAGCTAGCTAATTAACACATTATATCACTTACCTGTGCCAATGAACAGTACATTTTTCTTGATACATATTAAACAAACAAAACAACCAAACTAAATTCTAGCTAAACTAGCTAAGAAGGACTGTGGAGTGCCTCAGGGCTCGGTTCTGGTTCACCTGTTATTTTTATACATACTCTTATTTAGCCAAATAATGTTTGATATAATAAAGTGAGGATATACCCCTCATCTTTCTTAAGGACAATCTTCTCGTAATTAATTAATTATTAAGTGCAAAACAGCGATAAATGATTACATTTCAGTTTGTGTACAGATTAATCAAACAAACTAAATGGTAGCTAAACTAGCACATAATTTTTGATATAATACACTGAGGATACACCCCTCATCTTTCTTAGGGACCATCTTGTGACATCAAAAGTAATGTTTCTAACAATTTTTCCTCTTAAATAATGCAGTATTGGGTGATAATTGCAATATAATCATAGGAATATAGCGGTCAGTTAGCTTGGATTATCAGACTGGGCAAAAACAGCTAGCCTGGCTTTGTCCAAAGGTGGCAAAATCTGTCTACCAGCACCTCTGAAGCTAAATAATTAACACACTATATAACTTTTATGTATATGTACAGATTAAACAAACAAAACAAACAAACATATTTGTGCTAAATGCTGGCTAAACTAGCTAAGAAGGACTGTGGAGTGCATCAGGGCTCGGTTCTGGTTCACCTGTTATTTCTATACATACTCTTATTAAGTCACATAATTTTTGATATAATACATCGAGGATATAACCCTCATCTTTTTTTTAAGGGTGATCTTGTGACATCAAACATTTATGTGTAACAGTTTCACCTCTTAATTAATATAATATAGGCTGAACATGGGAATATAATCATAGGAATATAAACATTCATTTATTAAATTATTTTCATGTACATTGTGAATGATTTTCTATTTAATAATTTTTTTATGAGCACTCCAGCACAGTAATTTCTTCCAGATGCCAGTAGGTGGCGTTGAAGGCTAAAAACAGTGACGGGTTTTCCACTCTTGGACCACACACACTGTGAACACACTCAATCATACTGTGGGGTTGGTTTGAAGAGAATGCTTAGCTTAGATATTCAGTGTTTGTGGGGGGAAATACCTGCCACAGGACTCAGTGTTCATTTTCATGATACTCTACTGTATAATAAATGAGTCACCCATGAAGAACAATGAAGTCACTTTTTTTTCCCATTGCGGCTGCTGAAAACAACAACAATCATCTCATTCAGATTTGATGTGTTGTATTTTGTCTCTACCTGCGGGCCTTTTAACATGACAGTACAAAACTCATTTGTAATTATGCTTTTTCCACTCTTGTTGATGCATCAACACCAGCACATCTGAGCTCTAAATGTATGCGCTTAACGTAGTGAAAGTATTTGTTTTGATGAAAATGCATTGGGGAAACTACAATAAAAGAGAGGTTAAACGTTGCAGACACATCCCCAGCGCTTAAATGCTTGGTATAGGCTGCCAGCAGAGCCTCTAAAGTTCCCACTTGCTTCGCCAAGAGTCGGGGGACCGTGTGAAATGGTGCCTATGTGCTGCAAAGCTCTGACAGAATGGAACATGTCTGCGCAGTGCCACAGGCGGCAGGCCTCATGCTTAGTCATCTCGCTGCCAATAACACAAGCGCAGCTTTCTGCATTGGGGGTATCTTCCTCCCACATTCAAACCAAAGACCACAGCTAGATGTGCATATACATATGTGTGTGTATATGATAATGGTTTTGGTGTTTCGGTGACTCTCTCATCTCTTCACTGCACAAGTAAGACATCAGAAGCAAATGTGCATTTTTGAATAATGGTAAACATCAGTGTGTATTTATAGGATAAGATAGACTTTAATGATCCCAAACCAGGCAAATTCACTTGTCACAGCAGCTCATATACGGTGGATAAGAAATTACTCATAGGCAATATATACAGGAAAGTCATGAAGTCATGCTGGTGTTGGAATGAAGGACCTGTGATGGCACTCCTTCTTACATGGTGGGAGGCTGAAGGAGCTGTTTAAGGCCGCCACAGTCTGATGCAGAGTTGTTCATGATTGCTAACATCTTATAAGCAACTTCATCTATTGTTATGATCTGTTAACCCATAACGACTTTCTGTTAGAGATGGAAAAACACAAAATTTGCTAAATTATCATGCCTTAGGTAGAAGACAAAGTTAATAACGTAACACGAATAATGTCCCAAAAATAAGTTAAATATAAGATTTGATACATATTATTGAAGTTGTTTTGAATCCAACGATACCAAGCACTAGATATAACTAAATTTAGTCATCAGTCATCCCATATGAATACTATATAACAGTGTTTCTCAAACTTGTACCACCACAGACATTATTAGACTTCCCAAGTATCAGTAGTGTAAAGTGACCATATTTAGCTACAGACAGTTTACACAGGAGGCAGGTTTATTCCTAATAAGAAGATTTTTTTAAATGTTGGAACCATTTAAAGAACCAGAGTAATGAAAGGTGGTGCTGTGGATCCGCACTAATAACTCTTGGAGCCATGATTGCAGAACCATTTATTTTTACCTCCATTTACTAACTAGTCCTTACACGTTAACTCATAATGAATCGTAGATGTATGCACACACTATTTTTCAGTTTGAGAACCAGTGCTTTACAAAATGGACCAACTGATTATCATTTTTGTTTTTTTAATCTTTGTAATAAGAGTCCAGTATCAAATATTATGAAGATCTGACCTTATTGTTCTCGAGGTAGTTTCCTGGAAAATAAAACCCCTTGTGACTAACAAATAAAAAATGATGTTCTGTAGTCTCATACTTTAAAATGACCCACTTTAAAAATATCAATGGATTTATGCTTAGCCAGTACTTTGAGTTCTGCAAAGGAAATGATAAACTTCCACTGACGACTTTAATAGGTTAAATAGTGACAGTGGAGGCGGAAGTGCTCAGTTTCAGTTCAGTTAAATCAGCTATAATCAAAATGATCATATAATAATAATAACAACCATAACATATAAGGTAGCTTAAACACATCAAATGCATGAATTTCACATGAGAATGCAGCTACAACTTGTTTTAAGCCAGTCGGCGTTAACAGAGGAGCAGTTCCCAGCTGCAGCTCGAGTTTTAAGCAGAACACAGAAATCAGAGCATATCACCCCCTTTTCTCAAGTCTTTACCTTGGCTCCCGGTCAGCTACACAATAGATTTTAAAGTTCTGCTATTGGTTTACAAACCACCAATTGAGCTCTAGAGATCTACTGACACAGGTCATATATTGGAGCACAGAGTTCAAACCAGACACGGTGAAGCAGCATTTAGCTGTTACGCTGCACACAACTGGAACTCAAACCAGCCCCAACTGTAAGCACTTTTCAATCCAGGTTAAAAACATTTCTCTTTTCATGTGCTTATGGCTGAGCTCTTTTAAATCATTTTAAATTGTAATCTTGGAAAGATAGTTATAGCACCACTGTGTCTTTGAACCACTCAGCGACCATGCTGTTAATTCTGCATAACTTTAAGCCTCAATATAATTTGAACAGGTGAGTTCTATAAAAATTCACCCTTTTTGTACCAGGCAGTAGTTTTTGGCACTTCAGCATTGGCTTCACTTCACAGCCGCTTGATCTAAGTACAGCCTCACAGATACGTTTTATTAGGGCAACAACTAGGACTTCAGCCACGTTGTCCAGAAGTCAATATAATGATTTACATTACATTTTAATACATTTAAACGTGTGATTTAAAGGTAGCTTAAACACATCAAATTGCATTAACTGTGTATTGTAGCTACTTTCATTAACAGGGGTTCAGTTAGTGGATCTCTGCATTTCAGCTTTACATAGTTTTGTTGTTTGTATCTTATCTACTGTTGGGTAGTTTAATCTATAAAATGTATCGTATTTTACTTGCTGATTATCTAAATCTGCAAACTAATTTAACTTAAGCTGTCAGGTACATGTAGCGGACAAAGAACTCAAGTGAACCTCAATATTGTTTGTGTTTGTATAAGAGACACATGGTACATGCATCCCCCGTTATCCAGATTTGACTGTCCTAATTGTGTGCAATAGAAACGCTAGATGAAACATCTGAATCTGAATTGGAATATGATAACTACTCCATTTCCAAAGAACTGATTCTTCTCTTCTTAGCGTTTAATTTTTAATGAAGCGTTACAAAGAGAAGGTTAATAATTCATGTTGTATCAACACGTGTTGAGTGGACGTTAGACGAGCACCTGTCCAAGCACCACCCTGACATTGACCGGATTACAAACAATGCAATAGTATGACACGGGCAGCGCACCCCCAAGTCATATGAGTAGGCTGACTGAACGTCTGGACGTCTTTTCTCTCCGAGCACGTGTCGTACACGCATGAGGTCTTTGTCTCCATTGTTTGAGTTTGAACTGTATGCGGTTACTAAGACACTTTATGACAGATCATTATCTCGGCAATTTAGTTTCAGCTCTTTATCACGGTCAGGTGTTAAGCCGCTCAGCCAAGGTGTGTTGTATTGTTTTGGCATATCATTTCTCCAGCAGTGATAGTGAATGACACGATAAATTAGTAAAACCAAAACCGAAACAGATATACAGTGTGAACATTGTCTGAGTAGGCACGTAGGCAATAACATAGGGGATGATATTTCTCAGGCATTGCAGTGTGGCAACACTTAAACTGTTGTTTTTGGAGAATATATTGAGGTTCATTAATGCTTTTTAGTCATTGTTGATGTGTGTTTACCAGTTACTAGGTGAGCGCACCACTGTGATGCATCGAGGAGAAAATGGAATTTGGCTATTTGAGAACCACTCTTAAATTTTCCCTTTTTTGTGTGGAGGATTTCACAGGCTTAGATAAATGCCTGCGTCTTTTTTTTTCTAAATGTGACAGCCAGCCACCAACCAAGTCCAACCCCCTGTCTGTTTGCTGATGAACACGAATTTCATGTCAAAGAATAGCTCTCATGCTGTTCTGCCGTACGTAAGCAAAGACATGTAATAGATACAGAAGTTGTAATGCCATAATTTTATGCCCTAACGTCAGTCTGTCAGTCGGCCTACCACACTGGTCCAGACTGGAATATCTCAACAACTCTTTGATGGTTTGCCCTTGAGTTTTTCTACAAACATTAGGTTAAATCTGAAATACTTTGGTGATCCTCTGGCTTTTCCTGTAGCTCCACCATGGTTGACATTTTAAGCAAATTAACTTTTGGCTGGATTCCCGTGAAGTTAGATACAGATATTCAGTACTATCTTTGGTGATCATTAACTTTATATCTATAAATATGTTATATGATATGTCCAAAACATTCCCATCAGCCTCAGCTGTGTGTCGTCCAGCATGCAAACGAAGTTGGCAAACATGTTAAATATTATCGCATGTTAGCATTCAGATTAAAGCAGGACTGTGTCTAAATTTAATTAGGCCAGTAATTAAGGTTTATTGCCATTGTTTTCATCAGCCATCTTGTCCAGAAGTCAATATAATGATTTATATTACACTTATATATTTAAACATGTGATTTAAAGGCAGCTTAACCACATCAAACCGCATCTTGTTTTTCCTCTCTATCCTCTCTTTCATGTATGTTTTAATTAGCAAGATTTCAGTTAATTTAATTACAGTAGCAGCTTGGGAAGTAAATTCAGTTTTAGCTCATCATGGCTAGTTCATTAGCTGGTTCTCCCTTGTAACACACACAGTACAGTGAACTTTTACTGTTTTGTAGTTACGAGGATTTACAGGCTGTTTTCATGCAAAATATATATATTTCTAAGGCACAATAACTGTAATGTATGATAAAACAAAACAAAGGGGTGCTCTGGCGGCTCACCTGTTACAGCATGTACCATTTATTACTGCAGTGACCCAGGTTGGAATCCGGCCTGGGCGCTTTGCTGCTCCCTGCCTAAGTTAGTTTCTGCATTTTTAACTTTGTGTGTCAAGGTGCCTGTATGTCATTCACAATTTACAGGTTTCACTTTCTGTTTTTATTTTTAGTCTTAAAAGGGAACTAATTTCTGTTATGTCTCTACACAGTTCTCCTTTTCTGCTCCGGACAGACATTGTGAACGGTAGCTTTCCGTTCCTGTTAAAGTGGCTTATTGCAGGAATGCCTCTCCCGAACCTCCCATGAGCTGACCGTGTGAGAGAAGATGACCTTTTAACAAGCCCTGTCCTGACTGCCCCTCATCTGCTCTAATCCTATATAACCTATTTAACAGCAAATCTCTGGATGCTTCAGGGGTGGCAACCCGGCTCACACAGATATCCTTTGGTTACATGTTGAGGTTTCAAATAGGAAATGGTTCTCACTCGCTCTCTGCGTGTTCAGCGTGCAGGCCTGGTGACCATGGTGAAGTCAGCGTTTGTAAATAGCAAACAGGAACCAAAGGTCTCCTGCATGACTTAGATTTTTCCTCTCATATAAAAAAATAATTGGTAAATCCGATAAAGGAGCTCAGAACTGGAAAAAAAATCTGCATATTTCTTCATAAGTAAACCCTAATTATAGCAATCTTGGGGAGGTTTGTGTATGATCTGATTTGATTTGTGGCCTGTGACACTGATCCCTAATTTCAAAATAAAATAAGGCTACAGACAGTAAGCTTAGCTTAGCATAACGACTGGAAATGAGGGGTAAACAGATAGCCTAGCTCTTTCAAATGTTAATATCCTCTGTCCAGTACCTCTAAAACTCACAAACGAATATGTGGTTGTTGGACAGTTTTGTCTGTGAAATTTACTGAAAACTGCAGTTCCTTGAACGTCCACTTGAGGCTGGCTCCAGAAGTGAGTCAGTCTCCATAAGTCCCCATGTTCAAATGTCCAACTTCACAGCAGAAATAAACATGTTTACAGCCTGGTACAAAAAACAGTTTTGGTCTCTATAGCTCATTTACACGTTCATGACAACTGTACTGAGGGTGAATTTATATACAACTCACCTGTTCACATTATATTAAGGCTTAAAGTTATGCAGGATTAACAGCATGGATGCTTTGATTTACATGTTTGTTTGAGCTTGCCTCAGGTCCACCAATCATCCACGTCTTCACCGACAGACAGAGACACAGATTTTGAGCTTCACTACAGTTCTTCGGAAACCTGTGGGTGACGTCACGCATACGCTGTCCATTCTTTATACTGTCAGTGGCTCATATTCAGGCCACGCTGGCTTAAGGCGTTAACAGATACATCAGGGTGTGAATATACTGTGTCGATTCAGCTGGAATTCGTAATATGAGCGGTCGTGTCGAGGAAGAAAGCCTTATCTTTCCCGAGTGAGTTCATAAAATTTCTTCTCTCTGGTGGGATAGGGGGAGTCTGGTCAACACAAAGTTTGCCTCTCTTCATGTGTTTAAGTTGTCCTCCCTGAGATTCTTGGCAGTCTGAGCATAATAAATAGAACATCTGCTGAATTTTCTAGGAAATGGGATGCCGAACAGTCAAGCTGCTATAAGTGAACAGACAAGAAAAAGTGCGGTTCAAATTTGGTCTGGTTTGGTTTGGACCAGAACTGACATTGAGGTTCTTTCATTTTGGTCGACTTAAAACGCAGAGTGGCAGCTAATGATACGTATTCGATCTGAGTTATTTTATTTATATTTATTATGAAGTGGACTTCCAACCGAAAGCGAGTCAGCAACATGTTACAGATGTTTGGTTCTCACAGGAGGTGAGCGGAGGCCCCCCCCCAGTAATTGTGGTTATGACATGCAGGGTTATATGACCTGATGCCCCACCCTTGTCTTCATAGCTCTGTCGTTACCCTTCAGTTAGCACCTTATCTCAGCTGCTTATCATCAGACTCAGGATCCAGAGAAGATCAGCCGTCGTCTCAGCAGCCGAGCTGCTCGGGTTACAGGTGAAATGGCTTTTACTGACGGGCTCCGGGTAAGTGTCTGTCTCTCAAGTCTGTGAGCGTCTTGCCTCAAAGAGAGCTCCTGCTCTGACATGTACACCACCTCCACACCGGTGCCCCCTGCACTTGTCCTACCAGTATTAACCTCTCGTTATTTATGATGTTTTCATTCTGGTGTTATGCATCACCAGCTGCAGAATCACTGCCACTCAAACGTCAGTGAGAAGTTGTGACTCGGGCAGAAAAAAAACTCATCAAAACATTATGAGATAATGTCATAATAAATCCTCATCTTCACATGGCATGCCTCAAATTAAAATCCACCTTCGGCTTTCTCTCACTATAGAGGAATGAATGGAATTGCACCTTGAGGCTAACCGCGGCCTCGCCGTTCCAGCTCTCGGCTCTCAGCTAGCGATAAGCTCACAACAACCTGTTAACTGTTGCAGACACACATTTCAGCTGTGCTCATGTTTGCATGCCAATCAGTTGCTACATCAGCACTGCAGTTAATGATTTGTACAGTAGAAGTAAGAGAAAAACCTGACGGAGGCAGCGAACTCATAGCGAAACTGGCCTAGATGCAAACAATCGTCGTTTATTTTTCACTTCTCCATGCTGCACTTTGCCATGTTAAAGAGACTTGACCCGGGTTCTGCTGCTCACTCTCTCTGTAATATGGGTTGGGCACCTTGAGAAGTGAGCTATCCATTGTCAAACCTCTTTGACCTGCTCTCTCCTTCAGCCTCTCCTATTTCCGCACAAAGACTCTCTAATGCCAGGTAGCTGGCGCTGGCATTCCTGTTGCATTCCACCATGGGGAAGTTGCTAGGATCAGGATGAAAAATGCCTGAAACAAAGGCCTACTCTCATTCACAGGGTTTAGGGTTCTGTGGGAAAGTCCAGGCTGGACAGAGGTTGGATGGCAGAGGAATGCGAAGCGGGGCATAGCTCACACAGTCTCTACGGCACAGACGCAAAGACACATTGACAAGGTAGAGGTCTTCTTACAGACAGGAGTCAGCCCTCATGAAAGAGGATGATGGGACCCTGGATAGCTGCAGCATAGCCCTCATTTGTCGTGTTTACAGACAGTTAAGTCAAGCATCCTGCAGACATGATGGATGAGACTTTGATTGGATGTGTCGATGGAAGCACAACAATCTCTGCTACATCTTTTCTAGCATTATTTGCCTTTATAAGATTGTGAGAGCAGAGAGAGGTGGCATGTGTTAAAGCAGTGTTTCTCAATCTTTTTTTGGCTTGTAGACCCTTGAGTTTTGTGAAATATGCTTATTTACTTTGTGGTAGAGTGAAGTAAGAAGATTGATGTCTCACATGTCTGTTAAATATGAAGCTACAGCCAGCTTAGTTTAGAGCAAAGACTTTAAACCACTGACAGTATAAAGAATGGACAACATGTGCGGTGTGTCATCCATCGCTTTCTGAAGAGCCGTTTGTGAAGCTCAAAATCTGTGAC
This sequence comes from Larimichthys crocea, assembly GCF_000972845.2. Classification (NCBI taxonomy): domain Eukaryota; kingdom Metazoa; phylum Chordata; class Actinopteri; family Sciaenidae; genus Larimichthys; species Larimichthys crocea. Next base: position 1,040,232 of record NC_040030.1, on the reverse strand, counting down.
TCCGGCTGGCGCCATCTTGGCTGTCCTGCCTTTCATCTTCCAGCTAAAACAAGCCATCTTTAATCACACCTACCTGTCAATCAAAGCAACTACGCTGTAAATTATGCATAACTTTAACCCTCAATATATTCTGAACAGGTGAGTTGTATATAAATTCACCCTCAGTACAGTTTTAATGAATGGGGAAATTAGCTATAGAGACCAAAACTGTTTTTTGTACCAGGCTGTGAACATGTTTATTTCTGCTGTGAAGTTGGACATTTGAACATGGGGACTTATGGAGACTGACTCACTCCTGGAGCCACCCTCAAGTGGACGTTTGAGGAACTGCAGTTCTAACTAATCTCTTTTCTCATTTAGCACATTTATCAAAATGTGGAACTTTACCTTTCAGTTGAAGTAGAGTCTGATTGTGTGAGAAATTAGCCATTTAAATAAAAATGTTTTTTTTTTTTCTTCTCAGATTTGGTTAATTTTTTTAGAGCACTAAACGAGTAAAGCATGAAGTATTTCACAAGAAGAAACAAGCAAAAAATAAACAGATGACATATATAATCATGGGAATAATCATCATGGGTAAACAGATGACATATATAATCATGGGAATAATCATCATGGGAACCACTTAGATTTTTGTAAAGGTATGAAGTCCATTCCTTTACCGCCTCACGCTGAGGTTAAGTGCCTGACCTCGCTTTACCCACCCTCCCCTGAGTCGTATCTGTATCTCGGCTTGCGAAGACTTAGACAGGAATTTACTGTCAAAGCTTTTTCACCCTCCCACAACAAATACCAACAGATATTCTTGATAATGCATGTTCAGCTATGGGGAAAGGCAGTGAGATGAGCTGAATTTAACATGCTTTTTTTTAGAGACACAGGCCGCGTTTTTCATATTTGTCTCTCCGGTACTTTGGTTTATCACGGTACTGTACTTTTTTAACTAGTTTGCAACTGTCAGCATGCAAACACACCAAGCTAAGATGGTGGACGTGTTAAAAACATGGCCTGCTCAATGTTAGCACGTTAGCAAAGTCTTGTTATACCAAACAGACAAATTGAATTTCAAAATAAAACTCTTCCTCCTTCTTCCTTTTTCCTTCATATAAGCCCATGCAGAGTAAAAATGGCCTTCGGCATGTATACAGAGAAACAATTAAGTGGTTTGCGTTCCACTAAACATGTAACCGCAGATCAAAACAGCTCGCGGATTGTACTAAGACTTAAAGATGTACTGTCAAACAGGAAGATGGGCGGCGGATGACGGCAATCTCCACATTTCACACATAACTACAACTCGTTTTACCTGTAAACAATGTTTATTTTTACATGCAAATGAATGCAGACGGTTCACGATAAACCTTTTTTTTTCTCATAGGTTTTGTTTGACTTGATTCTCTTTCTCATGGAGATAAAATCACGGCCCGAGCACACCTAAACAGTTAAAGCTGCCATTTGTTTATACTCCGCTCGGCCTGCTATCAGCTCAGGCTATATATCATCTCCAGAGTCTATACGTAGTGTGTGGTTGCGGGGCGTTGGAGATGGAGTACGAGGGGAAATGAGGGGAGATCTGTTGCAGCCCACATGCCTCTTCGGATTCTCTGATGTGGCTTTAAGACTTCCTAGGAAATGCAAGGCCTTCTGGGATAGCACTTAAGTAGTCTCCAGAGTTTTGTGCGCGTGTGTTTCGAGCGTGAATGAGTGCATGTGCCTGTATCTTTTAGAGTATCTTTTCTGCCACTCCGTGTTATTATTAAACTGCCTTCCTTTGATATGTGAGGACGCCGCTGGCTTGGCTGCGGCTTTGCAAAGAATGAGGGAGTGTCGGCACAAGCGAAAGGGCACAAGCAGAGTATATCACACAGGTGATTTTTCTTAGGGGTGGGGTGCGGTGATAAGGTATGGAAGGCTCTGCGGCTGAAATCTCACTTCCGCCTGAAAGCACAATGATATTAGCTGTGTTTTCTCACGGTCTGCTATCAGTCTTATTCAAACAAGGTGCTCTGGCTCACGAGATAAACAGTGAGCTATTATCTTTGCTATCTCCAGTCTGTTGCGCTCCTAACAGGCTGTGATGCATTAGACGCTACTTTAATGGATAATAAGTGAGTTTAGATGAGGAGAAATGTTAATGTTCAAGGATATTTAATACCATTTTGATTTTTTTTTTTGTCATGCTTTCCTGCTTTTTGTTAAGTGAATAAGGCTGCTGAGAGGCCCAACCCCTCTCATCTGCAGCCTGTTATGGCGGAGCGGGGAGGATGACATCATATTGGTCTCAGAGCGGCGGCTGGTAATTGGCCCGCTCTCCTCCTCCAGCGGCACGGGCCAAACAGAACACACAAGTGGAGCCAGGCAATGCAAGTCAGATGCACCGGGTTTTTCCAGAGTGGCTGGTGGGGCCTCAGTGCAGACTGAGAGCCAAGAGGCCTCAGAGAGGGGTGGGGAGGGGGGGGGTGCACCGATCCAACTGTAAATGTCAGAAATGAATGAAGGGCCTCAACTCAAAATGAAATCTGATATAATGCGCCCCAGGCTAGCCGTGTTTGATCTGCTGTACAATCCGCTGCTGTAGTCGTCTAGATAACTGCCCCTATTCTCCATGATATGACACTGCAAAAGCGTTTTCATGTGGAAGTTTTTCGCGAGAGCCAACGTCAATGAGCTCTCAGCCCACACAAAGTTCCATTACAGTGAGGCTGAACTGCTGCTGCACCTCTGGGCTGCAAAAAAAAAAAAAAAGAAGAAGAAGGCGCACTACAGCCACAGTGATTTAATATTAAAAAAATCAGTGTGCAATTTCTCAGTTCTGAAGAAATTCACATGCCTCACAATGCGGATGCATTACTGATGATAGATGATGTAAAGCTCCGCAAGGCATTATTCTCAAAATTCCTAGCACATGTGAATAATGGCCAGAGGATGAAAACATCTGGAAATAAGATTTAAACCTCTGCAGGTTCAGATGTGTGTCTTGTAGACGAAAAAATCTCATCAGCAGGACAATAACATGCATAAAACATCTAATCCCATTAGTTTTTAAGCATCTATTTGATGTGGCAACATGAGTAAAGCGTAATTAGTTGCAGTGGATGTGTGAATGAGACCTGGTTCTACCCTGTGGCCAGTCTCGCTCGCACACAGCATATGGGCTGCTCAGAGATGTTCATACCTCCCTTCTAATAAAGCCCAGTCTTTATCTTTTATAGAGGCTGCTCAGTCATACCACCATGTTTCCTGCTATGTGATGGGTGCACTGATCTTCTGATTACATAGGTGGTGAATTACATAAACCTCTCTGTTATCATCTAAAAGCACGGTTGTGAGAACATGTTTGGTGTCTAAACCCTGTGTGGGAAAACATGCGTTCCTGTAGTGTCAAAAGAGGGTGCAGTGCTCAGCGTGCTGGCACATGCCCGTCCGCCTGTTTTGTTGCCCATTGTTGTTTCCCCACATCAGTGACAGATAAATGGGTGTAAAAAGTTGTGTGCTAGAAGATCACATTTGAACTCGTAGGTGGTGAGAACATCCGTGTTCCCGTCACGGGTGAGACGCAAGTCAGCGTCTGTGGGTTGAAGAAAAAAAAAAATGACTGAGCAAAAAAAAAAAAACCTGAAATGAGTCTTTGAATACTTTCGATCTCAGCGCTCTGTCAGGTACTGCACTGAGCTGTGAAGTTGTGCACTGCAATCACTCAGTGTAGGTGTTGTTACCATGACGAAATAAATACACTGTTTGTTGTATGTTTAATGGGTTTCTGGCTGTAGTGTCTTAGTATCTTGTGGCCTGAATGATGAGATACAGATTGGCTACGAATGCGATGTAAGTCACTCACTTTTTCCTCGAAGCACCGTTCAGGGCAGATAGGGGAAGTCGAGTTGTATTTAAAGTTACAGCGTCTTATTTTAATTGATTTTTGGCCACTTGGGGCAGCACAACAAGCTGTAAACCACTGACAGTATAAAGAATGGACAGTGTATCCGTGGCGTTGTTAATAAATATGTATATTACCTGGGAGGCGGAAGAAGCAGTACATTGAACATGATGCCGGCCAGTGCCACATATTTTCGGCTTCGAAATCACTCATCCTCTGGAGGTGGGCTGAATGACGCCTGGGTACTCAAACAAGCTATCTGTAACAGCACCTACCTGTCAATCAAAGTCGCCACGCTCTTAATTCTGCATAACTTTACGCCTTAATATAATTTGAACAGGTGACTTGTATATAAATTCACCCTCAGTACAGTTGTCATGAACGGGGAAATTAGCTACAGAGACCAAAACTGTTTTTTGTACCAGGCTGTAAACATGTTTATTTCTGCTGTGAAGTTGGACATTTGAACATGGGGACTTATGGAGACTGACTCACTTCTGGAGCCAGCCTCAAGTGGACGTTTGAGGAACTGCAGTTTTTGACACTTCCACATTGGTTTCACTTCACAGCCACAGAGGTTGCACCTTGCTGTAAACCCAATGTTGCCATAATATCGCCTAAAATCATTGCTTTTGATCTCCACCAACTCCTGAGACAAATATCTGGCTCTTTAGTTTCTAAATCCGCCAATATGTTAACAAGATACTTGCTAATTATTTATCTACTGTTTGGTACTGGCCAGCTTGTATGTTGGTTTATTGGTTTTGTGCCAAATAATGCTGTGTACTGCAGATGGAAACAAGACTGAAACAAAATCTGTGGTGCAGGACATGAAACTAAAACAACAAGCCAAAAGATGCTAAAGCTGTTTTGAAGTTCAAAATCTGTGGCTTTGGTCGCCACCATTTTGGTAATCTAAAAATCAGTAAAGATGTGGATCCTCGTTGGACTTGGGTGATGCACATCTGGAGCCAGCCTCAAGTGGCACTTTTGCATTGGCTTCACTTCACAGGTTTCCATTGTAGAGGTCTAGACAACCCATAGAAGGAGAATTCGATATCCAAACATATGTTTTTCAACATATATTTGCCATATAACAAAAGGTCATTGAACTATAACTATAAAGTCCCAAAGTGTATTAGATAAACCTACTTGAGAGAGATGTTCATTCATGCAACAACACTTCCTATCATAAGTTATCTGAGGACAGAGCTCCACTCAAAGAACTGGTCAAAGCTTGACTTTAAATGTGAACTTCCCGTTTAGCCTATCTTTCTTTTTTTTTGCTGCTGCTGCTGATGCACATTTCCCTGTACATCCTCTCTCAGCTGGTGAGCTAGCTGTCGAGGCAGAAACTGCGCCGGAGGGAGGAAATGATTATAGCATACGGGAATGTGTTATCACTCGCGCTCTCTCTTGTGCATGCTCGATCAGTTGAATGTCATATACTTGCATTTCTTATCTGTAAAATGAGAACGAAGCACATTTCACAACTTTGGTAAAAAAAAAAAGAAAAAAAGACACGTGTCCTCTTGCTTTTTTTTTTATTTCGACGCTTCTGTGTGTCATGTCAAGACGATTAGTCCAGACTGGACATGTGCAGTAAAATAAATATCAAATATCATCTAGGCTGTTGTGTGGCTGCACAGTTGAAAAGTCTATATCATGTTCCCCATCCATCAAACGCTGCTCTCTGCAGGAAGCAGACCCAGCTGTTGTTAGCCATTGATACCTTTGTTGTTCCTCTCTGTTGAACCGCAATAGTCTGCAGCAACCCTCAGCTGCTCTTAGTTCACTTCATTTTCTGTCTGTCTGCCTTAAAAATTCCGGCCTCATTCTTTCTCTCCGAGCAAATATTTTAGTTGAACTCAGCTAGTTGACTTCTGATCCTCAGAAATGTCAGCTAACTAGCAGGTATACGTAACAGCAACTGAAGCGGTGAAGTAGTTTGAAGTTTAAAGACTCTTAGTCGAACTGAAACGTATATTTAAGTTGTACGTCCTTCATTTCACACCCTTTTAGACATATATCATTGTCAGACACTTCACGTAATACTGTGAGAACTTTTATATACTGCAGACAACCTAAACTGTGCAAGGAAGCATCTACAAACAAAATATATTCTTGTCTCAGGTTTTGACTCAGTTTGAACAAATGATAATTTATTTTTTAATACATTTACCTATAAATAAATACATTTAAATATGTGATTTAAACATAGCTTAACCCATGAATTTCACTAGAGTCAGAGACTGCTAGACTGCTAATGGTAAACTAGACTAACGCAACAGTTTAGATTGACTATCTGGTGTCACTTTTTTTTCGTCCATTATCGTTCGTGTTTTTATTGATTTAACAAACTCAATTACTACTAATAAATACATTTAAATATGTGATTTAAAGATAGTTTAACCAAACAAAAACCCATAAATTCCACTAGAGTCAGAGACTGCTAGACTGCTAACGGTAAACTAGGCTAACGCAACCGTTTAGATTGACTATCTGGTGTCACATTTTTTCCTCCATTATCGTTAGAGTTAGTGTTTTTATCAATTTAACAAACTCAGTTACTACTAATAAATACATTTAAATATGTGATTTAAAGATAGCTTAACCAAATAAAATTCCATGAATTTTACTACAGTCAGAGACTGCTAACGGTAAACTAGGCTAACGCAACCGTTTAGATTGACTATCTGGTGTCACATTTTTTCCTCCATTATCGTATTGATTTTTGATTATTGATTGTTTTTATCGATTTAACAAAATCAGTTACTACTAATAAATACATTTAAATATGTGATTTAAAGAGTTTAACCAAATAAAATCAATTTCACTAGAGACCGCTAGTAACTGCTAATGGCAAGCAGCCAGGCTAGCTACCGTTAGCGTGACTACCTGGTTGTTACAATTTTTCTCCATTATGATTAGATTTAGGTACGGTGTTGTTTAGTCATGTAACTAACAAACTCAGTTGCTAATATGTTGGAGTGTTATGACTTTTCTATTAGAGATACACAGGAAAAAGTAGGTAGTATATTCTCTTCCTAAAAAACACATTTTTACAGCATAGTCATTTTCATACGGTAAAGTAAGATGTCAAAAATGTAAACTCTGGTCTTAACTCAATTTTGATGTAATGTGTAGTTAGATGGTTTGGCTTTATAGGACAGTATAGATGATGTTGCAGCCAGACGTGATCTTAAATGTTAATGTTGTGATGTGGGAATCAGGTTCACGGTCACTGTATTTGCATTAGCCACAGACTGAACTATATATATATATACGGTCCCCTTCATATATGAGAACACATATCAACTTGACAGCAATGACTGGGAAGGTGAGAGAGAGCCGCACCTTGAGAACCCTGGCAACTTTTCATGTCTAGCAAACAGCCACATGTGTCAAACTTCTCCTCCCACGCTGCACATTTCACATTCCTCAAGAATGTTTGCTTTTTTACCAGGTCAAGAGAATGAATCCAAAGCTGCATTGTGTGACTCACCGGCTTCTTGCAGCTTTTTGGATCTCATTCTACATGAAAATGTCATCTTGTGCAATTCCTTCTCTGCCCAGTCATCAGTTTTTCTGCAGTCCGACTGAAACTCTTGCTTCTCCCAGTGAGTATTTATGTCTTCATGGGCTAACCATAAAGAGAGCCTCCCTATGCTTTCATTTCCTCAGTGACAGTGGGAATCCTAACCAAGGACTTGAGCTCTGGCCGTGGCTCTAACCATAACATATGCCCCACTACTTCCTGTTATCAATGATTACATAAGGGTCGGAAACAAAGACATCCTAGGTTGTCAGGGAAGCAGCTAGCCCTCCCTTGATTTCCATGAGAATGGAATAAGTGCAAGAAAATGGGAGGTTTTGAACATTACACTGTGTACAACCATGATAGAGGATCTGTAAGGCAAATTGTGCATTGAGCTAAATGCTAAACATCAGCATACTAATATGCTGATGTTTAGCAGGTATGATCCTTAGAGTACATTCAGACACAATGCAGTGCTGCGGCGAAAAAGCAGCCTTTTCCATTCATTTGAGTGGGGGAAATGCGTTTTGGCTGTGGCGGCGTAGGCTGCAGGACTGTAAGCCAGATCCAACTTTTCGAAAAACACAGCCCAACGTAAAGCTGTGGCCACCAATCGGACGCTTAGATCGGGCAAACCCTCCACAGTCAACATGAAATGTCTGTGAAACTGAAGCTATTCAGGTGGCTTCATGGACTAAACTCTGACACTCTACCTGTTGTGTTCTGACTTTGTTTATTTCATGTATGAGCTTTGAAATCTGTGCCTAGATCGAAATTTCCGCTGCAAAATAGTGACACGAAGAAGTTTAATTTGGTTCGCGTACAATGGTTTGAGAAAGCGAGCATGGGGTCAAGCGACACAGACAGTGAATGAGAATGAGCGAGCATTGGCATCGACAAAGTTGCTTAATCAGCAAAATAAAAAGTTATTTCCTAAATGTTCCACAGCGGTTACGTTCAACAAATAGACACACTGCCCAACAACCCTGCGGCAACTCACTGCAGCGCCTGATGCTGTCTAAATGCACCCATTAGATATATATATATGCTTAGAGGATCACCAAAGTTATTGGGCTTCAACATCTGGAGACCATGAATGTGCAATGTTTTGTGCATACCACCAGTTACATGAACATGTGTTCAAGGCATTGTAGTGACAATCCATCCAATAGTCGTTTAGATATTTGAGTTTGGATCAAACTGTTGGACCGATCGACCACCAGACGCTACCATCTCTAGAGCCATGGAGCTAGCACAGCTAAAAAAGATTTACAGGTGGTTGATACCACTCCTTGTTTGTGCCCTGACCAGAATGTGAAGCAGCTGTGTTATTGTGCTGTAGGACAAGCTGTTACAGGTATCCAAAGACGGTCTTACATGCATACTTTTGTGTACAGTATGTAGGTCATTACAATGGGATGGGTTCCCATTATGGATAGTGCTGAGGGTGCAGCCAGAACTTCAGCAGAGCTCCCCAGGGACGAGGCCTCGGTCCTGGGAAACAGTGGCCTAATGATCAACTGGAACATCACAGCTTCAGGCTGCAGTGACACTGTGAACCTCTTTCTTTCCCAGCATGGGCTGGCCCGTGGCTGACTTATGAACAACTACTAGAATAAGAAATCCGGTTCCTCCCAGACTTTTTGGTGGGAAGAATTGATGAGGAAAGTTTTTTTGTTTTTTTTCCTAGGCGGTAACTATTATAGATTGCTAAACAAGACAGACCTTGTGGGAATGTTATTTGGATTAAAATGTCATGTTTCCACGAGTGAGAAATTATTTTGTGTGTGCGTAGCATGTCGTATCATGATCAGTCTGGCCCACCTCTCATAGCTCGGGAGGTTCTTTGCCCGGTAACAAAGCCCCGGTATCTGGTTCTGCAAGGTTGTTATTTGATTAAGACTAATCTCCAGGTTTTGATTTCAACTGTTTTTTGTCAGAGGTGGAAGTACTTTTTGCTCTCTTTCTCTGTCTAAACTAAAGCTCAGCCTGTTCAACTGGATTTTAAATTCAAGTGAACCCAGAGTAATGTGTAAAGGGGGAGAGACATGGGAAAATGCTGACTTTTTAGGATGGCTAATTACATAAGAAATTTTCTTTGACATTTTGGTAGAGACGCTTAATCTCCCTCTTTCTGACAGCTGAATAATAAGATCGATATGACTCTCGTGTCTGAGCAGAAAATATGTAGCTGGAGCCAGCTGCAAACAAACCGGCTCTGTCAAATGGTAGCTACCTACCAACATCTATAAAGCTACCAATTAGAGTAGATCAGATACACTTTAATGTTGCCGTGGGGAAATTTGGCTTGGGCAATAGTGCTACACACAGCTGCAATCAACTTAATTATAGTACATACCAACATAACCGTATGTACAACAAAGACACAATAATAGGTACATACAACAAAAGTAGAAGATAATAACAAAACATAAGCTGGCAGCAGAGTAAAGGTGATTGTTAAACATTGTGCATACCCTGCGAGATAAAAGATGTAAGTACATTGACATTAAAAATGGGGAGTAAAGTCGTACTTAACAAGTTATATCATGCTATATGTTCCATCCATCCATTTCCTTCTGGTTATCCAGGGTCAGGTTATCGGTGGCAGCAGCTCCCAAGGTGTCCTGCCAGTTGGATGTGCCCAGAACACCTCCAAAGAAAGGTGCCCAGGAGGCACACTAAACATGCCCGACCACTTCAGCTGGCTCCTTTTTACACAATGTTGATGTGTACCAGGCTTTAAACATGTTTATTTCTGCAGTCATTTGAGGAACTGCAATTTGTTGACACTTCCGATTGGCTTTACTTCACAGCCACAGAGGTTGCCGCTTGGGTGTTATATGCTGGACAATTTCTTGGCAATTGCTGGACATAGCCAGGTTAGCTGTTCACCACTGTTTCCAGTGTTTATACTAAGCTAAGCTAACGTTTCCTGGCTGTAGCTTCATATTTAATAGACAGGCAGCGAAGTGAATAAGCCTCTTTATCAAAATGTCAAACTGTTCCTTTAACTGTGTAATCTTTGGAGGCCTGGACGTGGATTTAATCTTCATATCACAGGGTCGGGAAATTACTTAGTCGTTTCTCATATTCCTACACTTGGATGAGAGATGAGATGATTTCAGTAGCACTGCCCAGTATGTGAAATCCCTTGGCATGGTCAAAGACAGGAACGCCCTGGTGGATACAAATTCAAGTTAATGGTCTTGGCGCCACCAGACAGGTTTGCCCCTCTGCTCCACTGGACCTCCACTGGACCCCCCACCCATAACAGGATCAAAGCCGGGCTGGATGTCAGGGGACAGGGAAGAATGATTTTGTCATCCACCCTTGACCACGCCATCACCACGCATAGTCATATCCTGGTATTTCCTGCAGATAGGCCTGGTATGCCCCTTTTTGTCTTGGTTTTTTTTTTTATTCTTGGGCTCTCCGGAATGCCAAATTACACAATATGCAAGGGAAACATTAGATTTCACCATCGCCCTATGTGTTTGTTTGTTTGCATCACAAAAAACTGCGGTGGTAAGCTCAACACGAGCCAGAGATGGACCAAAAATTGCTTTGTGGTTGAAGTGAAGTGGTTCTTTCAGGGCTATATCATGCTATATAGGCTCTGCTTCCTGTATTTCACACACTCTTTCTTTGTCTTCTGTGCTTAATTGGATAAATGTAGTCTTGTTTTGCAATGCCATAGTCAGCCAAGAATGCTAGAATGGTTTCAATTTTAAGACAAAGTCATTACAACAAGAGTTACCTCACAGAAACAATATTTCCCACTCCCACTTAGATCTATTAAACTGACAATACTTGTCTGTGTGCATCAATGTGTTTGGCCTGGCCTGTTTCTCTATCTGCAATACATGATGACCATTGTTGTGGCAAACTCTGACCCTCATACTGATAACAGATTGATTTCCACTCTTCTGTTTGACATTTTGGGGTGGGTGGGTGGGTGGGGGGGCTTTTCGGAGTCCCCCTGCTGAATTTAATCAAGCAATGAGACCAATGAGGTGAATTAAGGCTCGAGCTGACTCAGCCTTACAGAGGCCTCTTTATGCCCTTGCTGAAGTCGAGGGGGCCCAGGGTTAGCATGCATCACACACAGGAAAACACCAGGCAGCTCCCAGACAGTCCAGGCCCCAGCAGTCCGCCCCTAAATCCCTCCCCGCTTGGCCGTTTATAAGGAGCATATCGCCACTTTCAAAGAGCTTTTCGTTCACATCGCGAGGCCCCCCATTTCCTCCTCTCTCTCAGGAGGGAAATGTAAGTGTGCAGGAGTGGAAATGTTGCAGAGTCGAAGGGAAGTGAATGGAGGAAGAAAGCGATGTTATTTGTGGAACAGTGAGGCCCGTCGGCTTAAAATAAACTCACACAAAATGACTTACTGGAAACTGCTCAGGCTGCTGATTAATGCCTCATTTTCTATGGGTATATAGAGAGTGTTTGAGAGAAGGACGTGAAGAGAAAGACTAACTTTTGTTTGATCCAAGGTCATCGAGTGGCCAGCTGCAAGGACCTCTATCTACCCCTGGGATCTGTCTTTCTATTGGACATCCTGTCTCTGATGAATTGTCACTCTTCTCATTTAAGATCATGCAGAGGAAGCAGGCCACTGCCAGGACACGCCCACTCGTCCTTTCCCCCGGCCAATCGGCTCGCTCCAGTTGTCCAGCATCCTTCGCACTCAGAAAACCACAGCTGCCACAGGAGCTCCTCCGCCGGAATTTTTGTTTGTGTCCTTCCTTCCCTAATCTCTGACCACACACACTTGTTCACTTGTGACAGGCAGCCGCTGCCTCTTGGCCCTCAACCCAGTACCCCCCCTCCTTGCTCCACCGCCCTGTATTCTCCACCGCCCTTAGACATCTGTGTGTTGTGAAGCAAATGAGCAGGAAAGCTAGGGGAACTTCAGAGTCGACTGCTGGAGCAGAACAAGGGGGCCCCCACAGCAGCAGAGTTATATAACAGTCAGAAATCTAGCCGTATGCTCACATGAAGAACATAACTCTCTTTTGCAGAGACATGCCGAGCTCTCATACCGTGAACATGGACATTACTCTACATGCATGCACGTCTGGGCTGATGCAAAAGCCATTTTATCCAGATATCTAAGTGATTTCCTCAAGACATGAAGTTTATTCACTGCAAAACAGAGAGGATGTGATCTCACCCAATTAAAATCCAACCTATGTCGCTTGCCGCTTATGACTTAATCCAGGCTTCCCCTTTGTGCCAAGTGTCCCTAGCCACCCCCCACATGTAGAAAAATGAGTATTCTTCAATGACTTTGGACGGGGATGTTGGATTTATATGCAAAAAATCTCCAAGTGGTACAAATTTAAGACATTTCCCATTTCCTTTAAACCCAAAATGTTAACTTTTTTCGAGATATTAGAAGATTGATGCCACTGCAGCTTTGGAGGTCCTGTTACCGTTTGTTTGTTAGCGTTAGACACAAGCAGCAACCTCCATTCACTTTCTAGCTAATAGTTATTCAAGAAACCTCTAACGTGTCTGTCTATTAAATATGAAGCTACATTAGTTTAGCTTAACATAAATACTAAAGACAGGGAAACAGATAACCTGGCTATTTCCAGCAGTTGCCAAAAAAATTGTCACAGCATATAACACTCAAGCAGCAACCTCTGTGGTTGCGAAGTGAAGCTAATTGGAAAAACTGCAGTTCCTCAAATGTCCACTTGAGGCTGGCTACAGAATGACCCAATGTCCATAAGCCCCCATGTTAAAATGTCCAACTTCACAGCAGAAATAAACATGTTTACAGCCTGGTACAAAAAACAGTTTTGGTCTTTATAGCTAATTTCCCTGTTCATGACAACTGTACTGAGGGTGAATTTACATAACACACCTGTTCAGATTATATTAAGGCTTAAAGTTATGCAGAATTAACAGTGTGGCCGCTTTGATTGACAGGTAGGAGCTGTTATACATGGCTTGTTTGAGCACCCAGGCTTCATTTGACTGATGATCCACGTCTTTGCCTTGTTATCGATCTTCTCATCAAATCTTCTGCGTATTTCTCAAAATGTTAAACCATCCTGTCAAAGGAGTCTTTATGGCAGCAGCATAGAGCATTTCGCAGTACTTAATGCCTTGTTCTAGCACCTTATAGAACCCCTTTTGTTTAAAGTGTACCCTTCTCTCCCCTCCTCTGTCTAGCTATTACTCCTGAGTGTATGGTGGAGAATAGGGCAATGTTCTCAGAGGCTCTGGTAGGAGTGAAGGATGCAAGCTGCCGGACGTCAGACTTGTATACAGACTTAATGGAGGAGGGTGGGGGGATTCAGCAGTGACCGAGTCCCAAACTGTAGAAAAGAAACCCTCTTGTGTTTCACGACCCAGACTACTAAAGACCAGGCCCGGATGTTGCTATCTGTTCCATCATTGTCTCCTCAAAATGTTGGCATTTTAGTTTGAATGATGGCTTTTAGTTTAGCCAAAACATTCCTCAGACGCAGTGTGGAAAACACCCTCTTTTTCCTGTGCTGATTTGACGAAGCTCCATTTGTTTTCTAATCTCGCTTGCATAGTTGAGTGCAAATTAGCTGGTTTGCGCCACAGGACCTCCAATCACAACGTGAGGATTGATGGTGATGGTGGGAGTTATTCCAGCGGCATTAAAGGAAGTGGCATTTACACATCCGATAAAATATAATTATGAGATGTTGGGTAGCTTGCGAGAGCAGTGTTGGCTTCTCCAAACAGTTATTTCTCAGATCCTGCACATGATTTGCTTAACTTCTCCTGGAAAGCACCTTCTTTTCCTACTTTCCACCCCCCGTCCAGCCACTCTGCACTGAGCGGCAGTGACAACCCAGCTTTTGATGTGTGATACAGGCACGCTCCATGCTTCTGATAGCCTGACCAGAATAGCATGCAAAAGAGCAAGAACATGCGACTACCCATGAACATTTATGTCGCCTTCTTTTTCATGTTTGGGAATGGGTGTTCCAGTAGGGTATAATCAGTGAAAGCATATAGTATGCAAACATGTGACAGACAGAAGCCACTTTATCTACTCTGCTGGCTGAGCTACACCAGCTATCACTCAACACTGGGAGGAGTGTTCACCAATGTTCACACCACAACATTCCAGCCATAGCATCCTCTTCTCTACTGTCAGTAAACCCAAACAGCCAGCTTGACTCACAGAGCACATGGGCAACCTGTAATCAAGCTTGGCCCTGAAACTGGCATGTAAAAGTAAATCCTGTGTTTATATCCGAGAGATCGAGGCCTCCCTCATGGAGCGACTTACTTGATCTTGCACAGGAAATACATAAGATGATGTTAAGCTCCAAACCAATCTCTGGGATTAAAGATCTTGACTATCACCCTCTCCACCTCTTCTCTCGTTCTCTTGTCTTTGTCTCTTTCTCTTGATCTGTGGCAGTCTGCCCATCTCCGGGCCCCTGTGCTCTGGTGGGTTCAGTGGACTGGTATGCAGCAGGAATCTTTGGATCAAGGTGATTTCACGCTCCTCCACGTTTTCCCAGGGCTTTGGGCGCTCTCTGTTACCTCTGTGGAGCCCAGAGTGTGTGATAGCGGCTGACATGTGTTATCATAGGACACATGCACTCACAGAAGCAACAGGGCAAGGCTGCTTTATCTAGCCTAACACCTCTGTTTCCCTCAAGTGTCAGGCTTTGACTGTCTGGTATGGTAGGCTTCTTTGGCCTCTTGCGGAGAGTGAGACACCTTTGGACAAAAACACTGACCTGGGGATTTGTTAACCTCTCTGCGAACAGACAAAGGGATAACCCTCCGACATGAAATCTCAATTCTGAGATGAATCCTCTCAAACATACATCCCCTCCTTTGAAGTAGAACTAATCTTGCTAACCTTGACATTCCCTCAGAGACAGTTCCCACTCTTACTTCACAGTCTGCTCTCATAATAGCTCCACAGTGCTCTCTCGCTTTTTTTTTTCTTTTTTTTTTTTCTCTCAATGAAACTCCATATCTCATTCAGCTCTCTGGTAGCGTCTGTGAAAGGGGAAAGTTTGTGAAGTCGTTCCAGTGAGAAGTGATTCAGTTCAGCTCCTGTCATTCACCTCGACTGAAGGTTTTCCTCTCAACTCACACATGATTGGAAGCAGCAAATTTAGATGTGCGAATTGACCTCTTGTGTGTGTTTGTGCGTGCGTTTTGATGCCTTTGATAAGGAATTTAGCGCTTGCAGCTGCACGGAGAAAACAAATGGGACTGAAATGGCCTTCAAAAGTGACTTCCTCCTCTATTATAATCGTACCTTTTTCTGATTAGATCCTGTCTTAGAAGGACAAAATAACAAACACTTTTAGACACGAGACACCACAAGCACTCTCTGCAGATTTACATGTCCATCCTTATACTTTCATCCTTTGGCGTGCCACCGTGCCAAAGGACTTCCTTTATGGAAAACTTTTCCCTGGAAAGGGATCAAGATGCCGTCCACACCCTTCGCCATAAGGATGTCTGCAACATCACACTGTGTCCCATGGATCCCAGCTCATGTGGCAGAGCTATGACCTGATTAAAAGAAAAATGTTTAGCAAGTAAACGCACATAAACCAATGTTTTGACCTGATGTTGCTATATCATTAAAGTAGTTTTAATTGAGCCTGATGCAGACATAATGGACAGGTTTCTGAAGAGTCGTTTAGCCTCCTGGTTAATCTAAAAATCGGCCAATTGACGCTTGGTTGCTCAAACAAGCCATCTGTAACGGCACCTACCTATCAATCAAAGCAGCCACGCTGTTAATTATACATAACTTTAAACTTTAATATAATTTCTGCTGTGTAAGTCAGACAATTTAACATGGGGACGTACGGAGACTGACTTGTTCTGTAGCCAGCCTCAAGTGGCCATTTGAAGAACTGCAGCACTTAATCATCGGCTTCATTTCCCAGCCACAGAGGTTGCTGCATGGGCTGTACCAAATTTTATGACTACTGTTTGTCTTGGTTGTGGATGACTGGCCTAATTTTTCATGAAACTTGGTGGAGCCAAAGAAGAACCCATTATATTTTGGAGCTGATCTGAATCCTTGGGTGGATACCAAACAGCAGCCCTCGTAGCTCTGATGTGAAGCCAATACGGTCAAAAGTGTGTCAAAAGCAGTTCCACAAACAGCCAATTGACTAATAACAACTGTGTGTGGTTTGTTTGAACAACCAGGCTTCATCCAGCCTGCCTCAGCTCCAAGCACGCTCCACGTCTTTGCCAGTTTTCAGATTAGCCAGGCGCCGGTGAAGCCAAGATGGTTCTTCAGAAACCTGCGGATGATGTCACTAAGGCTATTGGATACACATATTATTTTTCTCATAATAACATTGTGCAATAGGTAAATTGTAACACTTGTCTATTGCAAAATGAACTGACTTTATTATACGTGCACGAACCTGTCAAGTGAATGGTGTGCCATGACTACAACAAAACACCTCAAACACCACTGTAGAAACAACATCTTGGTGGAAGTTGGCGTTCAATCGTTTGAATCAGACCCAGAAATGTTAAACCTCGGAGGATCATCAAACTCATCAAAGATTTATCCTCCCTGGGGCCTCGTATGTCTGGAAATCCATGGTGTGTTCAGATTGTTAGTGTTCTACTCTTTTGTTGCTTTTGTCTGACATCTTCAATCATTCATTCACAGCAAGTACAGTTTGTTTCGTGAGTTTCTCTAAGGTCAATGAGAAACACGTCTGAATGTAGAACTTTCACACACTTTCAGCTGTAAAGAAGTGAAAGGAAGTCCAGTGTTAAGCATGAAATGTTAGTTGACTGCGAGATGTTTCTGCTGCATTTTCAATTAGAGCCATAATCCAATTGAGAAGCAGATTAGCAGATGATAGCCTGTAACTAAATGATTGAGAATGTCCGCTTTCCTGACCTCTTGTCACTGCACTGTGAGCTACAGTTGTTAGGCTTTTTGATGAGAGGTTGTGTCCGTGATTCTTTGGTCAACACATGTGTTAGAACATCTGGGTTGGAGAGGCCTGGTGGCAGACGTTGCAAAGTGCTGATTTGTATCATAAACTGCATATAATAATGTAAACTGTCTATGATTTGCACACGATGCAGTGTGGCATTTTTCCAGTTTTTAATACAGCAGAGTTCTTGTTGATATTCACTCGTATGCTGCCTTCAACCAAGATAAAGACAAACATTTGTTTTACAATAACCTAAACATAAGTTCTGCCATATATATTGCCTCACTTAGGCTATGTGGGTGATATCCACTGTGCTAAACATTTGATAACAGGTAGGCCTTTTAAGCTTAAGGGGCAGCTTGAGACATATAGAGATCTCGTATAATATAACATTTATTTTACTTGGAAATTACATTATCTGGGTAGTCTTGTCTGCACTATGTTTTATGTTACATGTCGCGCCATGGTTCTTTCTATTATAGTGATAATTGCTGTTGCTTGATTATTATCATTATACTCATTCTGCACAAACTAGCTATGTGATTTGATTTCCAGAATAAGCAACTAACCCGCTTAAAAAAAAGCTCTTGCATATATAATTACTCTGTCCATTGTTGTTATTATCCTATATTTGATGTAGAGCCACCATAAAAGTAGGTTGCAGTCCAGTTGTGAAGCAGAGAGGGCTACCTCATGGTCTGCCTCTTTTTAAAGTGTTGTTAAGAAAGGAGAGCAGATAAATACGGAAGCGTATTGCTAAGTTTAACATTACTGCCACATACAAACTTATCACATTATAACAATATGAATGATCACATTTTGTGAAGCCTTTAAGACGTGAGTTCTGGCGTGAAACCTTTAAACGATATGTTCATTTTTTAATGTGAAATGTACAGCATGTCACGTTATACATTTACATTTATTCATTTAGCTGACGCTTTTATCCAAAGTGACTTACAGGGAGCAATTCTGGGGTTCAGTATTTTGCCCAAGTACACCTGGCCGGGGACTGAACCACAACCACAGTTATAATGTGACATATATCACATTTTAACAATAGATTTCATGTTATAGCATAAAACTTTTCATGTTTTAACAATATAAATTATCGCATTTTAAGGTAAAACCCTCAAAACTTTCATGTTATAACAATAAACGATCATGTTTTTTTACACTGACAATAAATTATCACATTTTAATGTGAGAGTTCTCACGTTTTTAATGTTATAACAATAGATTATCACGTCTTAACCATTGGTTTTAACCTCAGATGTTCACATTATTCACGTCTTAACCATTGGTTTTAACCTCAGATGTTCACATTATAGGGTGATACTGATATTAAATCACTGAAAGGCCTGGCACCGACTTACCTTTGTGACACGCTACAGGAGTATGTACCAAGCAGTTCCCTCAGATCCTCGGCATCTGGACTCCTAGTTGTCCCCAGAACCTCCGCAAAGACGTTTGGTGAGGCCGCTTTTAGCTACTGTGCCCCCCATCTTTGTAGACTTTTATAAAAAACAAACTTAAGCCAGGCTTTTACCTAAGGTGCCTGATTATTCACTGCTAAGTTTTGATGTCCTGATCACTCCCTGTTACTTTTATTTACTGTACAGGTCTGATCTACTTTTACTGTTTACTGTTTACTGTTTTACTGCAACTGTTCTTATATTATGCTTTTTACCCTATAGGTCTTAATTTTTCTTCTTATTTGTTTCGTTGTTGTAGTTTTATGCTTTTTACTTTTCTTCTCATCTCTAGTTTTTTATGCAAATGCTCTTTTACCTTAAGAGCTGTTAGTTTTTGTCTATTTCTGTTTTTACTCTTCTCTGTGAAGCTACAATTCTATATGAAAGGTGCTATAGAAATAATTAAAGTTGAAGTTGAAGTTGCCTGTGGATCTGAGGGACTGCACCTCTGTAGACATTTTTAAAAAACAACTTAAGACATACCTCTTTAGCCTGGCTTTTACCTGAGGTGCCTGATCATTCACTGCTGAGTTTTGAGGTCCTGATCACTCCCTGTTATCTACTTTTACTGCAACTGTTCTTAAATTATGCTTTTTACCCTATAGGTCTTATTTTTTCTTCTTATGTGTTTCGGTGTTGTAGTTTTATGCTGTTTACTTTTCTTCTAATCTCTAGTTTTTCATGCAACTGCTCTTTTACCTTAAGAGCTGTTAGTTTTTGTCTATTTCTGTTTTTACTCTGCTCTCTCTGTGAAGCACTTTGGGCTACAATTCTGTATGAAAGGTGCTATAGAAATAAATAAAGTTGAAGTTGAAGTTGCCTATGGATCTGAGGGACTGCACTTCTGTAGACATCTTTAAAAAACAACTTAAGACATACCTCTTTAGCCTGGCTTTTACCGAAGGTGCCTGATCATTCACTGTTACTTTTATCTCTGGTGCTTATTTACTGTACAGGTCTTATCTACTTTTACTGCAACTGTTCTTATATTATGCTTTTTACCCTATAGGTCTTAATCTTTCTTCTTATTTGTTTCTGTGTTGTAGTTTTATGCTGTTTACTTTTCTTCTAATCTCTAGTTTTTAATGCAACTGCTCTTTTACCTTAAGAGCTGTTAGTTTTTGTCTATTTCTGTTTTTACTCTTCTCTGTGAGGAAATTTGGGCTACAATTCTGTATGAAAGGTGCTATAGAAATGAAAAAATAAAGTTGATATTTTTTTAAATATGTTTTTTATGTTCCTGGTGTGGCAGTAATGTGCTTCCGTAGATAAAGGCTGAATAACAAGAGCGGAAGTTCCTCGAAGAGCGATTGTTGTAAAAAAAAATTTAAATGCACAAAACAGCGACTTTTATTCTGAAAGTCGGAACCGCATGTCGTCTCCCCCCTCGGTGCGTGCGCATTTCGACGCCGAGCAGGCGGCGTAGAGAGGAAGAAGTCAAAGCTGAGAGGCAGCAGCGACTGGAGCCAACCCAGCAGACTCAGCCTCATGCTTCATCCTGGGCACTTCTCCTCCTCCTGTCCGCTGTCGACAACATTGTGACAGTATTTATTATATTATTTTTTTATTATTATTTAACCAAAACAATAATAATAATAATAATAATAATAATAAATTTAAAAAAAGAGAGGAGAGGAGGGGGAGAAGGGAGAAGGGAGGGGGCCCGAGAAGTCATGGAGCTTTATTGCCTGGAGTCGGACATAGCCGTGAGAGCCCAGCCTGACCCAAACATCCTCTATGATGACAGAGTGTTGCAAAGTTTATTAACAATTGAGGACAGGTTTTTACCTCAGTGCTCATATTTCCAGCGGGTCCAGAAGGATATTCAACCTTATATGAGACGAATGGTTGCAGGTTGGATGCACGAGGTTTGTTGTTGTTTTTTGTTGTTGTTGTTGTTGTTGTTTTGAGCTTAACTTCTTTTTGTTGTTGCATGTTTACACACATCTTTAAAATTCTGGGTCACAGATAAGGGAATGTAAGTTGCGTGGGGAAAGTTGTCATGGATGTTGGCCCTGTATGACAATTGAATGAGAATGAGTCACCAAAGGCGTGGGAGAGTCGGAAATTCCACCACGAAGAAAAATCAGCTTCAAAGCAGCAGCCTAACCTCGATATTTACATTGCTTAACAGCCATAAAAAAGTTGTTGCTTTCTGCTCACCGGCAAGCCCAGGCGACAGCGTGGGAGTTGAACTTAATTTACATAATCATAAACACGACATTTCCACCTCGTGCTAATTATTATTAATTTTCTAAGAGTGACTCGTCGAGTGTGCAAACGTGCATTGCAAAGAAAACCACTTTCATTTTTGAGCTTTGGAGAAAAACCCACCCTCATGTCAGCAACATGTTGTAAACTGTCGGAAAGTGTTACAGGACACCTTTTAGACATTGTGCACGTGTTTTTATAGCTGCCACATGTTAAATTTTAATTTTTAAGTATTATTTTTCTAAGAGGAAAAAGAAAAGGGGGAGAAGAAAAAAAGGACGACATGCCCCAACAAGGAAGAGGAGCTGAATGGCGACGGAGGTTTTTTTTTTTTTTGTTTTTTTTTTTTTTTTAAGATGAACGACATTGGACTAATTTGTTACAGCCTTGATTTGATTTGACCTTGATTTGCAGCTTTTAAACTTAAAAGCTTTTAAACTTTGAACCTAACAGCAGCAGCAGCAGCAGCACAGGGAAATCACAGCAAGAAAACCACCCACATCTTTTGAGAAACTCCAGCAGTCATAGTTTCTTTTTTATATATTTCCATATCTAATGTTTTCTGTTTATATTTCTGTCTCCTTTTCTAGGTGTGTGAAGAGGAGCACAGTAATGAAGACGTCTTCCCTTTAGCCATTAATTATTTGGACAGATTTTTAGCAGTGATGCCCACGAGAAAGAATTATTTGCAGCTTCTTGGAGCTGTGTGCATTTTCCTGGCCTCCAAGTTAAAAGACTGCAGGCCGCTATCAGCAGAAAAACTTTGCATGTACACAGACAACTCCATCATACCACGGGAACTGCTGGTAAGAACTTTTTTTTTTTTTTTTTTTATGTATCTTTTTATTTTTCAAAAGCCCCATTCATTCACAAGAGCATTAAAAATGCAGTGTCATATTTTGGGATGATTGTTCTAATGCTAATAGCTGTATTGATTTCACAGGAAGTATCCCATTTTCCTTTTTATAAGTTGAGTTGTGCACAATACAGCCACATCCTTTCTTTGGATCCATGTGGCCTGAAGAGGCGTGTGATGCCATCTAGTGCCAGTAATGCAGTATGGAGTTTGCATATCTTAGTATATGGAGTACACGTGTTTTAATTAGATATAGAAGGAGTTATATGAAGAAAGGCAGCTACAGTGTTGTTTAATCTTGCCTCCCTTACATGTATGTGAGTGTTAAACAACAGGGGTTTATCTCTTTATGGCTGCTTTTAACTCGCTCTTACTAACATGTGGCTTAAACTAACTTTATGACCATGTTAGGATTGCAACAGACGATTAAAATGTCAGAAAATTGTGACCATCACCCATCGTCTCTAAAGCCAAGTTGACGTCTTCAAATCACTCGTTTCTGTCTGACCAACAATCAAAAAAATAATAATTTATTAAGCTGAAACCCGCTCTACTCAAGGTCTGCATGAAGTCTTGTTCTGGAGCTTTCTACCATCCTGTGTGATCCTAATTTTGCACAGAGCTAAGATGTAGAAAAGTAGTGACAGAAAAAATTGATCGTTTCACTCGTTTTTCACGCAAAATGTGACTCAAACGATCAATTTTCTGTTCGACTCATCCATAAATCAGCTATTTGTTTTCAGACCTGCTTCTTATTTCAACTAAAAACAGCCCCACGTGCTCTCTATACATCCTCCTCCTCGTGTTGCCTGCAGCTGTTGAGGGAAATGACACTCGTCCCATTTGATGCTCCATATTGTCCAAAGGCTCCAGATTCCTGGATATCCTGACAGGATGCACAGAGAAGGCAGCAAAGAGCCAGTGAAAGATGCTGCAGCTCTTTCTTGTACTGAACACTCACAATGTTGCTGCTGCTGCTGCTGGAAGAGAGAAGTTGAAGAGGGTGGAGGGGCGGTTGTGTCGGGGCAGCTGTCCAGGAAGTGAGCGCACCAACAGCAAACCTCCGCCCTGCTCATCTCGCAGTCTCCCCACGGGCTAAAATAGGTTCAATACAAGTGTGTGTGTGTGGCAGGTTTATGCACAGGAAGCCCATGTAAATGTAAAGGCTGGCTGACATGTCAGACGGGTTAGTGTTTGCTGATGCGGGGGGACGGTCCCCCGCACGGTGTTGTTGGGGTTTCAGTGTTTACTATGCTTGCTTTTTAGGCGACACTTCCACGCTTGCAGAGCAAGTGCGAAGCCAAATTAAAGGAAATGCAAGCATAAAACTTTACGCTTGTAATGTAATGGTGCTGTCCCCTTGGTGGGAAACACGGTGATGCTGAAATAATGATGAAATGATGCTGCAGATGTCTCTTCATCACTATAAAGTGACACTACCAAGATGAGGAAACCCTGCAAACGTTTATTGTGATTATTGATGAGAAATATGGAAATTAAATCAGACTTTTATTTTGAAAAAGCATATGGCAGAAATGTGATTGTCTGCCCCGATGGAAATGTCGTACAGTTGTGGATCTCATTAGTAAACTGGCAAAGAAAGACTTTGGAAACCTGCGAAATGGTGACTGGTTATTTTGTTGCTTGGGTACAAATGAGTCCTCCATGGAGAGTTTTATTGGTTCAGATGATGACAACAACAGCTCATTCTGTCTCTGCACTTTGTCCTCAGGCCTGTGTGATATCAATTGACTAGTGTACGGATGCACCTTTTTCTTTTTTTAAAACCTAATTTTCTCCTTTTATTAAGGTTGCATCCTCCTTATCATCCAAAAGCCCGACAAGAAAGCATTAAAACATCAGCGAATCGTTAAGGTTGACTCAGAACACACACAGGAAATTAAATCACGGAAAGGCGTCCACGTTTCTTGCTGGTACAAAAGCTGACTGTATGAAGAGTCAGCTCTGTGCTGCTGCTGCTTGCTGCTTGCTGCGGTGCAAAAATCATTTGTTGCTGTATGAGGCTTGTGACAGGAAGGAAGGGGCTAGCTGTCTCATTGGCAGGGCCTCTAAGCAGGGCAAAGCTTGTCACATGCCGGCGATATGAATACAAAGGATGCGAGGAATGGGAAAGGCATGCAGATAATAAGATACAGCGAGGAGAGATAAAGTGAAGAAATGTTACTCTTCTTACAGAGCCATTTCCTCTGGGAATAGGGACTGACTGTGATCTTTTTCACGGTCAATGGAGGCATGGCAGCTTGCCATTTAACCCTCTGACTAAATAGATTTTGCCTAGAAACTGAATTTGAACTGACTGACACCTTTTTTTTTTTCTCTTCTCTCTGTCTTTTAGGACTGGGAACTGGTCGTGCTAGGGAAGTTGAAGTGGAACATGGCCTCAGTCATCCCCAATGATTTCATAGAGCACATCATACGCAGGCTGCCCCTTCCCAAAGACAAACTGGCGATGGTCCGCAAACACACGCAGACATTCATTGCCCTCTGTGCCACAGGTAACACAGCTGTGTATCATTTCATGTGCCTTTTTTTTTCTTCTTTACATGTTTGCTCACTCACACACTCACTTTGCTGCCTTGTTATTCCCACATCCACCAGAATATTCCCACACACACAAACATTCTCCCATCGTGAGTCATCCGTGACCTCTTTCTTCTCTCCACATACTCTGCTGGCTGCCTTATCCACTTTCTAGTCTCTCCACAGCTTGTAGTAGGGGCTTTTCTTCACAGCTGCTAAAAGCTGCTTAAAGTGGTCATTCCCAAATGTCTCTGCAAAGTTCCTGTGGAAAAAAAAAAAAAAAAAAAAAAAAAGAAGACGCATATCAGTGCTGTGTTTAGATAAGCCACGTACACGGGGTGCACTCTAGCATGCACAAAGTGCGCTGCGTGGCTCAGGTGCAGCTCCCGCTCTACTCGCCCTGTATTGTTTGTTGACAGGGAAGCTTCCAGGTTCAAAAAGTAAGGGCAGAGATCCAGTGATCTTCCTTCCTCCTCCTATCCCCGGCCTCATGTCCAAAATAAACTGGAGGCTCTGGAGAAGCACAAACTCCGATGTCCCCTTAGGCCTCCCTCTAGGTGAATTTTCATGGCATTCCTTCGCCTGTTCAAGGAATCCCTGTAATATCTTCATATCCTGGACACAAACACTCACCTAATGCACGTAATATACAGCACTTCTCTGTCACAAGGCTGCCTTTCATCTTCTACCTCCTTTCAGCTAATTCAATGATGGAAATAATATAAAGAGGGAGGTCAATAAAATTCCTCACAAATGCCAGTGTGGTCAGATCTGGCCAATAAGCACTTGTTTACTAGAGCTAGTTATTGGAATCATAGGCTCCTTCAATGATTTTCATGCCCCGTTTAGTGCAGTTTTAGTGTCACACTTTTTTTTATTTTTATATATATATATTTGGGTGTGTTTCAGTGGTCGCCTCTGCTATTCATAAGCAGCTGGTTATATCCAAGCACAAAGCAGCCGCAGTGGGAAAAAAAACGAGGCCTGCTGTGGTTGTGCAGTAATGTAAATGTTTGGAGTTTTATATGGAGTTGAGATGTTATTCTTATGATGGAGGAGCTCCTCCTATGGACAGCTGGCCCCTGGAGGAGAAGATGGGCGTAGTGAAGTTAGGCTTCTCTCCAGGGTTTAATCAAAGCTATCAGGCCACCACTGGTTGGTTTGCACTGGGGTGGTTTGAACTTGTGTGCTTTTAAGATTAGTGCTGGTCATGTCCTGTGTATTGTAATAATAGGAAAACCCTCCAAGGCCTGTATTACAAAACAACAGTAAAAGTTTCTCCCAACTGGTTTTGAGACACATAAATAAGGTGCACGTCGTGCATGAGCGTGGAAATATACAGGGTAAATTAACTTTACAAGTATATTTTGACGGTTGTGCAAGTAAGCTTACAAAAAATGCAAACAATCCAACAAGGGTTGGGTTATGCTTGAACAGAACTGGTTCATACGTTGCGCTGTCTTTCCTTGAAGGAAATCAGAAGTGTTTATTGTTGTTCTGACTGGCCGCACACTCGAAAACCCAGAGAGAGGTTCAAACTCTTTGGAAAGTTACGGAAATGACACAGCGTCGCAGCCGATTATAATCCAGCGTTGGAAAGGTGTGGTAGCACGAGGTTTCTGAAGCCTTTAAACTGTCTGAGAAGTAGATCTGAACAATCAAACGGAGCTTCCTCCTGTTCTTTGATGAATACTTTCTTTCACAATTTACCGACACAGACAGCTCACCTGTCAAACACCAATCACCGTCCGACACGGTGAGTAATGCCATTCATGAAACATGATGTCAGCCATAGGAATGGGGTCAACGCCTCCTCATAGCTCAGGCATTCTCTCAGTTCCGCTGTAAAAGGCTTTGTACCATTTAGGAAGACTCCTAGTGGTCAGATGAGACGCTTTTTGATAATATCTGTCGAGTGTGAAAGAAGGGTTCGTTCACATCCACATTGTGAGCTCTTCAAAAGCAGCTCCAGCTCAGTATTTGCGGAGGTGTACTCTCCACGGCCGCCTCTTCTTCCACCTCCTCCATCCAGGCCTGTTGTCGCTTAAACCTTTTAGACTTGGATTTGCACCGGAGGGAGTCGTTCCTGCTGGAACTCATTGCGCAGCGAGTAGGAGGAGGATTCCTACTCTGCTTTTCTAATCAGAGCTGAGGTTTCTGTGAAGGAAACCACACAGGTTACACCATGCAGCTACGTCTGTTGAAATTCTGTGGGAAAGCCGGATTCGGCTGTGGAGCGTGCATGCTGGGGATTATTCAGATGTTTGCACCTCTCATGCATCTCTCTTGCTTGATTATAAGTGTCGCAGCTCTTCGTGTCACAGCTACAAATGTGATTTCTGTCTGTCCCTGTGGCCTAAAGCTGCTGCTTGACTAATTGCACATTAATACTCTTTCCCTCACCAGATGACCGCCTTGCTATGAACCCTCCTTCCATGATCGCCACTGGCAGCATGGGAGCTGCTGTCTGTGGCCTGCAGTTGGACCACGCTGACCAGAGGCTGAGTCGAGACAACCTGACAGACCTGCTGGCCAAGATCACCAACACAGAGGTGGTGAGTACAACAATGAGGGAAGTTTAGACCTGCCAGAAGTAATTACTCAAAAGTTTTAGTGCTACACAACAATGCATTGTTAATAATAATCATTGCAACATCTCACGACAGCAGCATAAAAGGCCCTTTAGTAAACAACAGTGATGACTTCAGTAGTGGCAGATTGAAGCTATTTACTTTTCATGGAGAGAGAGAGGGAGAGCAAGCTTTTGGCTCTTGGCTGTGGAGCCAGACTGCTGCTATAAAGAGCAGCGGCAGAGGGAATGTCTTCTTAAAACTCAGAGCCCACATTCTTGTGGTAGGACACATGCAATTTCTTTGCATGGTTCCCACTTTAGCTGTGTGCCCCTCCTGGTGGAGGAATATGTTCGTAATGAAGTCGAGGAGCGTCTTTTCCAGAGCAAAGGCCAACGAAGAAACAGAAAGTTATCCAAGCTGTCCGCAAACCTGCAGACCGACACTTTAGGACATTTTTGGATGACTTTGTAAACATATGAAAACCCACTGGCTCTAATGTGTTGGCTGGATTCTAGTTTCAGTGGGAGTGAATGGAGTTTTAAAAATACTTTTAGAATTAGGCTTGAATGCATTACTACAAATAACTCAAACTGTAGTGTTAAAGTAATGAGCTTATGTCAATGTGCAATAGTGAGCATTTTTGTATCGATGGAGTTCACCTGTGCACAGGTGACGTGTTTTAAATATAGTGGGAGTAAATGGGCCTTTATACAGTAGACTTTGAATCATGGGTCATAAACTCCACATGCCATCATAATGAGCATTTATCTATCAGTGTGCAGTAATTAACATTTAGAAATTTAAATGGAGTTTGTACTGTATAAAGGTACTTGAAACTTGTACCTGCTTAAATTGAATGAGAGTGAATGGGCCTTCATAGACACCTCATAACAATTCATAAAGTATAAATGTGATTATAATTTTATGTATAGCTGATCAGTGTGCATTACTGAGTATTTTGAAAAATCAGTACAGAGTTTGTACTGTATACAGGTGCCAAATTATAAATATAATGGGAGTGAATGGGCCTCCATTGACTTGAATTTTATACATAAGTCATAAACTGAACATGCCATCATAATGAGCTTTCATACAGCTTATCAGTGTGAAATAATTGGCATTTAAAATGGAGTATGTACCATGTCTTAGATGCTGTGTTACATGTACAAATACAATGGGAGTGAATGGGACTCCAAAGACTTACAATAAATGTCATCATATTGAGATGTGTACTGATGATTTGTGGCAGGCATTTTGAAATTTAAATGGAGTATGTACTGTATAGATGTACTTTGTTATAAATTGAATGGAAGTGAATAGGCATCTATTGATTTGAATGCACTATATTGCCTCATAGCAATTCATAAAGTATAAATGCCATGCAATACTGAGTATTTTGAAATATCAATGTAGTTTGAACTGTATAGAGGTGCTGAACTTAAAATGGGAGTGAATGGGCCACCATTGACTTTAATGCACTTGATTAGTGGGCAGTAAGGAGTATTTTGTACTGCGTGTATGGTAAACGCTGGCGAAGCAGATTTAAAAAAAGTCACAGCAGACATAGACAAAGAATTATACATCAGGATCACTAAGAATATATTACTTATACCAGATTTATCCCACTTGCATTGTCACAATGAGTCATTGTTACACCAGAGGACCATTTCAGATGCCTAGAAATCCAAAAAGGTCGCAGCCAATGGGCCACAGGAACGGCACGGTTGCCTCTTTAGCTTGTGGTTGCGTTGCCGCGGCGACGAGGGCCCCGCAAACCCAGCCGTCACAACAGGCACTCCGACTGCAGCCCATCGGGTTCCAATTATCCGTACATTTCAAAGGAATGTTGGCCTCTTTGCGAGCCTCGGTTCATTCTTTTTAAGTCCTGCAGCCAGCTCAGTGAGGCAGACCTCCCACATTTTCCACACAGACCTGCAGAGAGACTGAGACAGAGCGGAGTGGATCCCCTTTCACAAGAGAAGTTGTCCAAAAACATCCGGTCCCACTGTCCTATTTTCTGTTTTACACCCAAACTCAGAGGTTCAGGGTGCAGTAGGTCAAAGCCATTTCCTCTAGACCTCCACATGGGACTGACCGTGCTGTAAACCCGTGGTGGGGGGTGGTGGGTGGAGTGCAGAGTTTCTGATCTGCTGCTTATCTGTTCCCTGGTAGACCAGAGCTTTTTTTTTTTGAGCCTCGCCCCCACAAATTCCCCCATGTATTCATACCTCAGACATAAACAGGTCTCGTGTCAGAGAGGACTCTTGTGCCCAACACGTAGCTCGCTGCACTGTGTTGCTGGCATTGCAGCGTGTGCTGGTACCCATTGTTCTGGTCATGGTGCAGACAGGACCACCTACCTCAAGACACATAATTCCCTGCTGGTATGCCATGCATGTGACCAAGGCTGTTAAACAACTTGCACATCAGATGTGCCAGATTTATGCACAAGTGTACAGACTAAACCCTGATCGCGTAATACATTGAGCGTGTTTGATTCATTGTAACATAACTTTATTTGTGTATCATGTAGGGACAGGAGAGAAAACCAGCTGACGTAGATCTCATTCAGACCACCACTGGTGATACATGAGCTCCCTTGAGTGAGATGCAGAAGAATATCTGAAATCAAATCTTTTAATTCAATAAATTAGTCACATTTATTTCCATCGATACTACAAGAATTTGAATGAAAACCTAAAGCTATGAGGTATTGTAATATTTTGTTTCAGTATTATCCTGCTCCATAGTCACGTTACGTTCATTCAAGTAGCGCTCATACATCCACGATTAGTTACAAGCTGAAACGTGGAGGTGAATGAATAGTTCAAAAACTCTGCAAGGGATGACTTCAAATGGGAACTATAAGGAAGAGAAGTGTGGATCAGGAGCACCCATTTTCCATCCAAGTAGCTCCCTTGTGAAGGAATAAACCTTCCTCTTGCGTCAACCATCTGTAGCTAAACAGGGTCGGCATACTGTATCTTAACGTCTGTTTAGATACAGATAACGGCTTTTAGTTTTGGTTCCTGGCAGCTTCATATTTTCTTAATTTGATTAAAAAATGTCTGATTTGAAGCTGAGTTTTGCTGGAAAAAAAAAAGCGTGAACCTGACTCCAGACTGTGTGTACATGGCTATAGGTATTTAAACACCAACAAAGGCATAACTGACCCTTGTTTTTTTTTGTTCCAGGATTGTTTGAGGGCGTGCCAGGAGCAAATAGAGCGTGTGCTGGCCACCAGCCTGCAGCAAGGCAAACAGTACAGGCAGGAGACCGGAGTCAGAGCAGGCAACAAGGCGAGGGAGCAGCAAGACCAGTCCAGCACCCCCACAGATGTACGGGACGTCAACTTATGAACTCCCAGCACCACCCGAGTCACAAACGCAAACACACACCACTCATGACTGTCTACCAGTGAACTAACAGGAGCGAGGAGGAGGAGGAGGAGGAGGCGTGAGCTGCCAGTATCTACGTCAACGTGCCACATGAGCGATGGTGTGACAATCTATGAACTTTTAGAAAATAAGAAATTTCTAGTTCTTCTCTTTATTATTATTATTATTATTGTTATTATTATTATTTTGCCCCAGTTGTACCCAGTTGGGTGTCACCTTTTTTTTTTGTTACGGGCCACATGTAATCAAACAAGCTATTTAAAAAAAAAAACCAGTAAATTCTTGAAAACTTGATAGTGCCTTAGGCTTCCCAGAACGGAAACCTGCATATATTGTCATACTTGAAAAAACAAAAACAAACAAACAGCATAATTATATGAAATATTCATATTTCTTTTGATACAACCGAGCAAAAAAAAATAGATATGATAAATAATGTATATTTAGTTAGCATTTAGTTACGTTACTCTTATCATCATAAGCGAACAGTTATATCAATTCACAGTTTTATTGGAGTTTCCTCGCCTGTGATTTATACACATTCGTGCAGGAAGACTCCTATAGTAGTGAGTGAAATGCTGATAATACAGTACATGGCATTTAAACCCAGCCAGAGGGGGGCGCTACCGTAGCTAGTTGCTCCCTCTCTCTATCTATCATACTGTGCACCTGTAGCACTGCTTACTATTTATGCTGAATAGTGCTGACCAGGAGTGGGCTGGGCCTGCTCACAGAGGAAGGACATGAGGGGCTTCGAAGGTCTGGAGCAGTGGCTACTGTTAAAGGCCAAACACAGAGGACAGTCTATTAAGGTCTTGATTTCACTGCTAAATCCAGAGACCAGTACAGTATGTTAACGGGACGATATGTACGTGTGTAATTATGTAATTCAGCGAGGCTACATTATTATTGTTCTTGTTCCTGGTCTAGCTCCCCTTACATGTTAGGAGTGATTTAGTAGTTGGGTTGCAGGTAGTACTGATATTGCTAGAAGAAAAGGAGATTTGGCAAGTTTAATTTTTTTATTTTTTTTTTATACCAGGTTTGAGAGGAAACGAACGCAGTTTGAGGGGTTTTATGTGAGGTCTTATTTGGAAAAGAGATGCATGTGGAAAGTGGGGAAATACAAGAATTGGATTGATGAATGATAGCTGGGAAAAAAACAGCGATAACAGGATGTTAACTTAAGCTATATAAGAAGAATCCCTGTTAATGTCCTGGGGAGTCAGTTAAGTTGTGCTGAGGTTTCTCCTGTTATCAACTTTATCTTTATTTTTTTATTTTCTTTTGGAGAGCGGGCGACTTGGAACAATATTGATGCACTTTTAAAAACACACTCCTTAAGAATGGTAAGGGGATGGTGGTTGAGGAGAGTTCAGTGGGTTGTTAGGGTCATTTTTTTCCTTTTTAAGTTATTTGTTTTTTTTTTCTGGGCTGGATTCCCACGGGGTAACGCACGTTGTCTTGAAAGCTACGCCCCGACCGGTGACTTAGACGTAGGATAATTGGTGTTATAGTATAATAGTCTATAAACAAAGGAAAGCCAAGTCACTTGTAGTTTTTTTTTTTTTTTTTTTTTTTTTTTTTTGATTCAGTGCGATTATTTAACCTTACTTGAATTTTTGTTAATTCATAGCCAAAACCTTCCAATAGCTCTTTCACCCACACATACTGTGTCCTAAATATTCTCGTTTTGCTCTTGTATTTTTATGTAAACTGCTCTCTGAACTGAAGTTTTAAAACAGTCTTTTGTGAGTTTTCTCCTCCTTTTATTAGACGATGGGTAGGTTAGGGGGGTTTACACGGTGGGAAAAGTTTGACTGTGTATATATATATATATAACCCAATTTCTCCATGAGCAGAAATGCTAGAAATCCTCATTACATTTTAGAACAGAAATGTAGTTTCTAAATTGTATTCATGCATGTTCTGTTGTGCAAAAAGCCAAATGTTTGTTTTTTTTTGTTCCCCCAAAAAAGTGCTTTAAATAGAAAAAAATGTTTATGCTTTCAAAGTTTTTGTGTATAGTTTGAAAGATAATTCCAAAGTGAGAAAACTAGATTATACACATCATTCTCTTGCTGCTATGAAGCTTTTCTTTTCTAGTCTTACACAAAGATGCCTTATTGTGATTCACTTGTGTGCTGCTATATTATGAAATGTTGTATATGTAACAAGTCTTCTTTGCTTCTCTGTATGTGTACTGGAGGGAACGTAACACAGTTTTGGTGCGGGACTGGAAGTACTTGTGTCTGTTGATCTTGATTTAGCATGTTTTTATTCTTTTATTGTTTCATTTGTATCTTTATATTCTATCATATTCTTGCTGCTTCTTTGTAATGTTTGTGTACCTCAGGTTAATTTGGATGGATAGAGAGCGAGAGCCCATCTCGCATTTACCTCATCAAACTTCACATCACACTTTCACTCTGAATTTGTTGGACGGGTTTCTTTTTTTTTTTTTTTTTTTTTTTTTTTTCTGTCTGGATGAGAGGATGGACGTAGCCTCTCCTGTTTTAAATCAAGAAATGTCTTCCACTGAGCAGTTATAAGTGCCTATACTTTAAAATAGGTTATTTCATATATCTAAGTCAAAAAACAGCCTATGCTGTGTGTTATACATGTATCGGAAAGACAAAAAAAAAGTTCTTTTTTCCTACTTGGAGTTTCATTGGCATGTTTCGATCAGTTCATTTGGAATTAAGTGGAATATTGTTTATTTTTTTGAGGTACCCATTTAGTCGAAGTTTAAACCACCAGAATGTTTTATCGTTGTTCAGTGTGGTTGTTATTCCAAACTCCTCTCCCACTATCCCCCACGTGCGACCACACAGTGTACCTCAACAATTTCTCCTCAATAAATTGGCTAAAATCATGTGAGTGGTTTATTTTTGTCTTCCTCTGCAGTGAGATGTTGCCTCTCTGATGCCACCAGAGGGCGACTCTCAAAACAAGTGGGATATAAATCTGTACACAGGCCCGCATCTGCAAATCCAATCACTGAAACTATTGTACTGTTGCAGTGTCTTATAATTGAATAGAAAATAGTGTATTAATAACACAAACAATTACTTATAACCTACTAGAAATGTGTGTCTGTGTCTGCAGAGACGTTGCAGCCTTCTGCCCGTATTCTCTTATTTTAATTTTTAATCAATAGGAAACATTGTAACATAGTAAATCATAGTAAATATAGTTTTCTGCATTGCATATAGGGTTATTTTAAATAATCCAAGTTCAAATTTAAGTTCATCATTTAAATCTTATTAAATAGTTTAAATGAAATAACTTTTCTTCCAAAAACCTTCTTAATAAAAGTGACAAACATCAGACTGTAGCATATGGGTGCAGTAATAACAAACCAATGAATCAATCCCTTTATTTCGCTTTATTTGGCCTCATAGAAATACAAATGTACGCGTGTAGAAAATGTTAAAAAATAATACCAGATGTGTTTGAGTTATCAACAACAGAAGATACACAAGAAGTAAACACCAAAATATATAAATTATGTACAAAATATTCAGATGAACCTAACAGGAAGTAAACATCAAAATATATTAATTCTAAATATAAACAAAATATATAAATAATATACAAATATTGGGATAAACAAATGTGATTTTCAATATAAAATATTACTGTTATAATCATAGACATATAACATGTATAATGTAAGATTATAATATGTAATATTATGTGATAACATAAACATATATAAAGCATTTATATGTATATATGTCTATGGTTTAACATATATACTATATAAATCATTTATATGTATATATGTCTATGGTCTAACATATATACATATATAATCATTATATGTATATATGTCTAGGTTCACAATATACATATATATATCATTTATATGTATATATGTCTATGGTTCTAAAATATATACATATATAATCATTTATATGTATAATGTATATTATTATAACATATAACATATATATAATCATTTATTGTATCTATGTCTTGATTATAAATATAATAATATATATTTATATGTATATATGTTATGGTTCTAAAAAATATATAACATATATATAATCTTTATATGTATATATGTCTATGGTTTAACATATATACATATATATAATTCATTTATATGTATATATGTCTATGATTATAAAACATATATATATGTATATATGTCTATGGTTATAATATTACTATTATATATTTCCTTACGCAGCGCTGCTTTGATTTGCGTCATGACGTATACGGCTACGTTGCGTAATCGCAGCCAAACGAGGAAGTTAGGACGCACGAGAGAGCAGCGGCTGAAAATGTTTACATTCAGTTTGACGCTCGTGCGACAGTAAGTGATTATTTGTTGTCTTGTTTATTTACGTGTAATCACAGAGGGGGTGAACATGAACGAGCTGAGACTGTGGCTGCTTTTCTTAGAGACACAGTTTGACCTCTGTGTTTGTGACTGCAGTCACCTGCACGCTGTGACTAACTGTGCCGTGTCTTCACACAGTGGGGAGACTCAGTACAACAAGGACAAGCTGCTGCAAGGTGCGTGTCTTTCACAGAACATCAACACTTTTATCACACAGCTCTGTGCACGCTGAATGCTGTGTGTTTCTTTCAGGACAAGGTGTGGACACTCACCTGTCAGACACAGGTCTGCAGCAGGCCGAGGCGGTGGGACGATACCTGAGAGAAATCACATTCAACAACGTGTTTGTCAGCAACCTGCAAAGAGCCATACAGGTGAGCCACACTCATTCATCTTTAATTTGACTGTGTAGTTGGGTTACTAAGACTGGATCTGGATATCCTGCTGTCTGCTGCACCGTGTGAGCTTATTGTCAACAAATGTCATAATTTACAGTTTGTTTACCCCCCAAAACAAACCAAAGATGTGAATTCATCACCATGAACTTTAGGCACTGTGGTTTATTTTGAGTCACACACACCATCCTGCTGGAAATACTCATTATAGCACCGAATGTGTATTAATCTGCAGCTAAATCAATGACACTATACAGCGATCGGCCTTTATCCATCTAATACTGTGCACATCCCCTTTTGCCCCCAAAACAACCCTGACCTGTAGAGGCACGCACCCATACATGCTCAGAAAACAGCGTTAACTTTCTCAGTCTGTTGGATTGCACCACGCAGGCCAGCCTTCACTCCTCCATGTGTCCATCATGACCCTACTTTTCCTTTTTCCTTGGACCACTGCAGACTGGAAACAACCCCCCACATGAGCTGCACTTTTGAAAATCATCCAACCTTATCGTGTACAGTTTGGCTCTTGTCAAAGTCGCGCAAATCCTCAATCGTGCCCACGATGAGAAGATAATCAGACTCAACTCTCAGTGGCCATAATGATATGACTGATGAGTGTATTATTGTTGTATTTAAAGGTGGACAAATGTGTTTTTATGGGATTTGTTGGTGGTTAGAAAAACATCCGACCTACAGCATCCTCATCCTTGTATTCAAAGCTGGATATTTTTAAGGTCTCACTTCATGATTTGGATAAATAAAATGCATGTAATACTGCCTGATAATAGGATAAATTATCCATTTTATATGGGGATATGACCATGAACACATTTTCAACGTGACTGTTGTGCAACATCAGTGACCTTTTTAGGAAAGTGATTCCAGACGTGGCAAATGTTCCTCACACATTTTCCCTTTTAATCATCAACCTCCTCACTGGCCTCCACACCTGTCATTATGGATATAAAACAGTATATTAACGATTGTAGTCCGTACACTGTCATCCCATCCCTGTCAGCCTTAGTGTTCATCACCAACATGCAAAAGAAATTCTGTGACTGGACCTGAGCATGGACACTTATTCTAAACTTGTTGGAGCTTCATACCTCTATACCTGTATGTAAACACATATACACAATATGTGTAACATATTTATTCCTGACAGGAACAAATGACTCTGTCATACCAGTAAAATGTTGTTGTTTTACTGGTTTTTGCGGGAAACGTGGAGAAACAGGATGCATGTGAACGACTAATTCATATGAAATATTTGTGTGAACATTCATGTCTCAGTGGTCTTTGACTCACTAATGCTGACAATGTATTAATGACGTTTTAAGTTGACCGTGGCAGATTCTTTTGGTACCTACGAATGTTTTGAGTCAGTAATTCCCACAATGCGTTTCCTCCGTCAGACAGCTGAAATCATTCTGAGAAACAACACTCACTGCTCTGGCACAGAGATGGTTTTGGAGCCGTTACTCAGAGAGAGGGTAAGATCTTAATATGTTATATTACTTCCAGGTATTAAAGTTACTACAGTAGTTTTAATTTAAAATCTAAATCTAAATGGTGGTTTTGCTCTTGACGCAGGGCTTTGGCGTTGCTGAAGGACGTCCCAAAGAAGATCTGAAGAACATGGCCAACGCTGCCGGCCAGTCATGTCGTGACTACACTCCTCCAGGAGGAGAGACTTTAGACCAGGTGAGTCAGATACAGTCAGGATTAATCATTATGACATTATGAAGTCGAAAACAGACACCCTGAAACTCAAGGTCAAGAGAGCTTTGCTTGTGCAACAGCGCCATTTAGTGGCCAATGTGCATGCTGCATTTAAAACTCGTCTCAGGACAAATCAATAGAGTTTTTATATTGCTTACAGCGGGCGGAAAACCCTGAAACTAATTCGTGAAAATAGATCTGGGTAACTGCATGTGGTCATTTCTCAATAACAGTGATGTATCTCAAAAATATGTCAAACATTCCTGATATGGGAATGGCTCACCTGATAGTGTGCTCTCTACGTACAAAGACTCTTGTGGCCCTTTGCTCCCCACTTTTTTCTGTCACACTTTGGCTCTTTCTATCCAATAAGCCAAACATATCTTGAAAAAATGTTTATGATATAAGGACAGCCTTGTTTTAAGCTTTGTGACTTCAGTCTATATGAAAATCTTCAAATTAGCACTGTTATCTTCATTGAACATTGCCATTATATTCTAGCTAAAATGGTTGTTTTTACTATAAAAACTCAGAAAATAGTGCAAGATCCCTGATATAATTCTCCAGGACCCTGGGTGACATCTTCCACTGTCTTGTTTTGTCCGACCAACAGTTCAAACTCAGAACTTACTCTGTTTGTTAGGATAGAAAGCAGCAAATCCTCATCTTGGAGAGGTTACCAACCAATTTTGGGCACTTTTGCTTCACAAATGATGCCGTACAGTCTTTTTCTGAAATATTTAAAAGAGCTGATGAATCGATTTATCAGTTCAGTTTTAGTTTTATATGTAGAAAGATAAAAAAAAAGCAGCTTGCCTGGCAGATTGCAAAAGAAGCGTTTCTCTCGGCTTGTGGTCTCAAACCTGCTGGTGTTGAGGAATCTTTTTGGTTTGGAGCTTCGCCTCACTGTCACTTTGCTTCCAGGTGAGGCTGCGATTCAAAAAGTTCCTCAAAGTCCTTTTCAAGCAAATGTTGGATGAGCACGGCTGGTCAAGGCCAGACGCCTCCGCATCAGGAGCATCAGAAGCTGGAGGCTCTGCAAGCGGGACTACAGCTGCTGCTGCTGCTGCTGCTGCCTCAGACGTCGCTCTGGGCGGTTCGGCTGACGACGGTCTCCAGGGAGTGTCGGTCCATGCTCTGGCTGTGAGCCACGGCGCTTACATCCGCGTAGC
Organism: Larimichthys crocea; assembly: GCF_000972845.2. Lineage (NCBI taxonomy): Eukaryota > Metazoa > Chordata > Actinopteri > Sciaenidae > Larimichthys > Larimichthys crocea. Next base: position 1,002,176 of record NC_040030.1, on the reverse strand, counting down.
CATCAAGCACCTTGTAGAGGACTTAAACTGCTCTCTGCCTGCAGGGGTGAAGATGTCCCATCTGTTTTCACCCTGTCCAAACACGGGCGTCAACCGCTTCATTCTCACTCTGAGGCAGTCCGAGTCTGGCCCGGTCCTCTCTGCTGCTCGCTGCGTCTTTACCAACAGGAAGGATCACCTGGTGAACCTCACAGCTGCTGAATAGAAATGAGATGGAAGCTTTAACGCACAGAGTACTGTTAGTGTGCATATGTGCACAATCTCTGACGGGTACAATCATGAACACAAAGGGAAATAAGAGGCAAAGACCTCAAAGTTACCACAGGTAACTATGAAACGCACATGGTAAATGGAGTTTACTCAACAAGAGTGTTTTACTGTCAAAATAACTGTGCAGTACTGTATGATAAACCATTTCTTCAACCTCCAAACTGTAGGCCAGTAAACACTCCTGTCATACTACATTTTTAATTTAACTGTTCATTTTAGTGCCTCTTTTATCACCTCATACCAAAGTCAGAACTATTTAATGTAAATTATTGAACACTGTCCGTAGGTGTGGCATTTCGTCTGCTGTGTGGCTGCTCATTTGACTTGTGCAATACAACATACAACACTGAGTCCTTGTTGGGTTTTATACATATAAATATATAAATATCACAAAATCCTGTGACATCTGTGACAGCTCTTTGTGTATTTGTTGCAGGTAGGTGTTTCAAGATGCTTAGTCTTAGTAACAGAAGTGTGTTTGTTTCTATTTTTAGAGTCACTTATTAATCTCCACTCGCAGCACATCAGTATTTCAAACACAGTTTGATCTATTTATGTTCATGCTACAGGGTAAATATAAAAAAAAGAATGACACAAATGCACTTTTACTACAGGAAACAGTGGCAAGAGAGCTGTTTTTACAGACTTTATGTAGAAATACATGTAGTACATTATCAATGAAGTGCTACTTCAGTATTTTTAGTGTGTAGTTTTTTATTTATTGTGCTGCCCATTTGACTTGCAATGTATAATATAATATATGATGACAAGAAAAATAGTTTTTTGCACATGTTTGATCAGAAGGTCACAAAATATACAATATCAAACACAGATTTCATTTAAGTTATATGGTTTCTGCTATACGTTAACAGATTTGTATCCAGCATCTATCCCACTGAGGTTTTGTGGACGTCTTCAGTTTAACATAACAGAATTTAATTTAGTTACGTGTCTCTAGATTTGTGTTCGTAGCTATATATTATTTGGAAAACGTGGGTGTAGTGTCTATTCTGCTCATTGCCACGTATTGATACGTACACAGTTTTAATATTTAATATATTGTTCATATTCTTTGCCAGTAATTGGGTGAAAACAACACACTATAAACACATTTCCCCAATATTTAAGACTATCAGAGAGACAAAATAGTCTCATGTGCTTCTGTTATATGTATTTAACAACTAATAGATGTCACTTTTCTGTCAACTTGAGTTTGAGCACCATAGTTTCAGCTTCAGTTTCCCCTTTTTAGTAGAACAAATGAACATTTATTTGAGAGTTAACAGCTGACATAAAAGTTTGACACTTAATATGTTTATTTCTCTTTTTTTAGGAGTGACATAACTCCCATTTAACTGAAGTTGGAGTTGCTTTGCTTAGCTTAGCTTAGCACAAAGACTGGAAACCGGGGGAAACGGCTAGCAGGTTGCCTGGCAACCCCAAAAACGTCGAGCTCTGCCCTTGGCACGTCAAAGGTTAATATGGGCACATTTGACCAATTTAACTGTTAATTCAGGTGAAAAAAAAATAGCACAAAGTTTATTTTTGGAGACATGACTCAGCTGCAACTCCGTGTACCTGTGTGTTAATTAAGCGGAAAAGCTGTGAAAGTGCAGATAATGAGCGGAACTGCTTAGTAAACTGTGTTACTTATAAAAACTTATACATATTCATGGCGCTTCCTCTCATGAATAACACACAACACTGAACATGTTTCCTTTCTTTAGTTTATTTTGTCCCAAATTCAAGCAACAACACTCCGTCCACATCTCCAACTTATACATTCAAAGACAAACCATGTTTTTTTTATTATTATATATACATGTAACTGTAAAGCATCCTTATAAATACCATAAATAACAACAAAGGAATGGATTTAAATAAATAAATACTCTTTGGGACTTGTTTTTTTTTTTCTTTTAAACGTGTTTTGCTGGTGGTGCCCAGCACCTGAAACAAATAATCACATAACAGTACGTTCAAATTTGATATTAATATTACTGTTCTGTAAAGGTTATTTACCCTGTAGTTATTATATTCAAGTCATGATTTGGATTGTACAAATACAGACACATTAACACAACAGATACTGTAATTGTGGTGAACTGTAAGTTTAGGAAAAACTTTGCTGTTTTAGGTTCAAAATCTAACAAGAAACAAACTCAGTAAACTCAGGACTTTAAAAATATAGGCAAAACGTATCCCTAACTCTACTAAATGCCACTCTTAAGTATATTCGTGTGTATATTTTTGGTTTAAAATCACGTCTGCCTACTTCCACATCAGCAGACAGGGCCCTTCAGTCCTCTAGAGGTAGGCTAAGTTAGGCTTCTGTCTTGAGATTAACAGGAATGTCACTTTGAAATGTGGGTTTCTCAGACCAGCTGTAAAAAACCTCAATGAGAAGAGACCACAACAAAACAAAAAAAACACCAAATGAAAGGATGCTGACTGATTATTAAGGATTTGTTTGCTTTTCTAAAATGAATCCTAGTTCTCTGGGGGGAAACTAAATAGCCTGTATGAATAATTCAATCAATATTTAGTGCCATCTCTCATCTAAGTGATACATCAGTGTGAGAGAGTGCCAATAAATAAAACTAATTATAATGGATGGGGATGGGAAATGGATTTTCATCACTCATCCTGGCACATAAAGAGATTTTTTTGTAGCTGCGGTGACATCCACATATCATCCAAAATATTCATTACCGATGAGATGAATCCAGATAAAGACATCCCAGAGCAGGAGATGTGTAAAATAAAATGTGTGTGAACACTAGAAATTGTGCAAAAGGGGTTGCAAGTCAAGTCTAATATTTTGTACATACAGTGTATAAACACTGTTTTTTCTGAATGAGTGATGATTGAAGAGACATTTTTAAATCACTCTGAAAAATAAGGCACAACCTGAATGTTGTCCTTTTAGTTTTTCAAAATAAAAGTCCCACAAACTACATAGTTAACTCACTCAGAGTAAGGTAAATATATAAGTCACCACTGAAATCAGCCCATGGTCCCGGTGCTCCGGGGGCTGGCCAGGTTGGATGAGTGCACGTTCCAGGGGTCGTGGCTGGACGGAGCCAGTGGAGTCTCCCGGGACACGTTGAGCCCATCGTCTCCAACCTCTACCTCGACCTCCACCTCCAGTTCGGCGTCGTCCTCCTGCACGGCCCGAGAGTCCGAGCCCTCCTCTGTTTGTCCCATGTAGACATTGTGCGGGTCGGATGGATCCACCACCTGGTTCCTCTTCTCTCTGTGCAGCAGGAGGCGCTCCAGCGGGACCGTGTTCTTCTTGGGCATGAAGAGGGAAGTCTGCGGCAGGTTCTGGCCCGCTGAGAACACCTGCCGGGAGCCTTCCAGGTTGAACAGGATGCCGGTCCGGCTGGAGTAATACACGTCCCGGTTGTTTTCCAGAAGTCTGTGGTTGAACAGGCAATCGTCCCGGAGGCAGATGGGCTGGAAAAGGGAAGGAGAGAGGGAGAGGATGAAACTACAGGAAAGAAATATAGATATTTCTCCAACGATATTAGAGGTTAAACATTAGTTTTGTCCTTCAGATATTCTGACGAAATTAGACCTAATGCAAACATACACAATAATAATACAGGACATAAAAGGATAAAAGGTAATCGGGGATGACAAAAGTCCAAATCAGTTCTCCCTCATTCTGTCTTGGTTCGGTGCATTATCTCTTTGTTTTAAGGAACTTTTAACAAGTGAAACTACTTTGTAAAACTAAAATGAGTTCGCCAGCATAAGAAGTTTGTTTACTTAATATGAATGGCAGCATAAAAAAAGAAATACTATGAATAAATCAACGTTTTAACTATCATGGCTGCAGTAATTTTGTGTGCAAAAGTGCGTAAAAAGACGGAAAACTATATTAAAACTATGCGTAAAGCCTCAAAATGGTGCCAAATATGGACATTAAACTAAATGTTCAGAGGATAGATGAGGTTAAAGGTAACAATTAGTCGATCTGGGTGATTTAAAAAATAATCAAATTGATTTTAAGACATTTTATAGTTGCAGAACTTTGTGCGTAAAATGAAGACTCGATCAAAAACGCGTTAAAAAAGAAAGAGAGTTTCAGAGTCAGAAAGAAGAGAGAGTTAGAGAGAATTAATTGTTACAATCAGTTGAACCTAAAGTAATCATTGGCTTACAGAGCTGAACGGGTTGCCCTCCAAATCCATACACAGGTAACGGTTACTTTTGACGCCGAGGATGGCGATGCGTTCCCTTGTTTCAGCTTTCAGTAAAATCACACCTGCAGGGAAGAAAAGGCAATGCGCATTAGAGTGTTAAAGACAAAAACTTCACAGAGACACATTACAAAAGATAAACACATGTAAAAAAAGAGAAATAAACTTACTATATGAACTCCTGACTGTAGTTTTGCGCACAGTGCCATCTAATCTGATCTCCAAGTAGAAGTTGTTGAGGTCTGTGGATGTCTGCAGGTGAATGTATCTCCTCGGGTTCCCCCAGTTGGATCCAACCAGAGGCGACGGGTTCGGGGCCGTTTCCCCGAGATGAAATCCTCCCTGGAGGACAGCGAGTAAGAGCGCCAGCACAGTGTCCCTCATCCCAAATCTTCTGTTGTTGACGTCCATCCTAGAGCAAACCGGTGCTTTCCACTGCGAGCTGCTTGAAGTTTTCAGATGCTCTGCTGTCCCAAAGTTTGGAGACAGTTCCTATTTAAAGCCCCCCGAGTGCCACTCCTGCTCACATCCTTTGCGTAAAAAGGAAAAAAAAAAAAAAAAACTCGCCCCCAAAGCAGATGTGCGGGTTTGCTGCAGCGGAAGGGCCACTTCCACCTCTGTCTGTTTATCCCGATGCTCTTGGTCAGACAGGACTCTTATTTTTGGGTGACCCGTCTTGACTCATCCACCTTAAACACTGGTCTAAGTCTGTTTCCTAATAGTGCACTGGTTATTTAGACTGGAAACAAAGATTTGTTAATTAAATCAGGGATAAAACTCACTATGTGAATCAGTTCAATTGACGTTTTCAATTCTCCAGAAGTCTTAATTAAGGAATTACTTTAATTAATAAAGCGCCCTATTAAATCTTTCACAGTTTTGTTTAGTCGTGCTTTGAACTTATTTCTACTTTTACGCATCTTCCAAACTCCAAAGTCTTCACCAGTCCACCAGCAGAGGGAGCCACACTCTTATTTAGCACAGTTTAACTGGGAGACTGTGGGAAGTTACACTTGACTGGCTCAAACTATTTTTGGTTGCAGCATAGGACACATTAAACTGTATAGAGAGAGAGAGACTCACAGAAAACAAACACACAAAATGTCATTATCCTGCAGGGAATTGAACTCACAACCTGCCTGTATTTGTAGACAAATCTAGATAATTTAGTAAAATCTGGAGCTGATTTTTACATTTACTCAAGTACAATATTGAGGTTTTTAAACTTGAGGTATGCTTCTTTTAAGTTCTACAGACATCTAAACACTTCTTACTTTTAGATTTGCAGAAAGACACAGGCTAATCTTATAATTATATATATTGTTAAAGAATAATCTGGTGGTATTTGGCTCATGACCCCTGAATGAAATCAGTGTACAGTCACTATTGTCATGATGTTACAAGTTCAACAACAAAGTGAGTCTCCTCCAAACTTCTCACATAGTTTTATATAAATGTATTTGAACTCCTCTCACCTCCTGCATGACACTATAGAGGCCTTAGACAGCTCCTTCACCTACAGACTGCTACTCCCACCATGTAAGAAGGAGCTCGACCACAGGTCCTTCATTCCAACAGCTGTCAGACTCTTTAACACCAGCATGACTATATTTCTTATTTATGAGTATTTTCAGAGCTGCTGTGACATCTTATCTTATGCACAAAAGAATCAGCCACAACAGCCAAATGCTGTGTACACATTGATGCACCAGTATTAATCTAATAATGTCATGATGCGGGTGGGCAGGTGGCACGGTGGTGCAGTGGTTAGCACTGTCGCCTCACAAGAGCAAGAAGGTTTCTGGTTTGAACCTCGGCTGGGGCCTTTCTGTGTACTCCGACTTCCTCCCACAGTCTAAAGACACTTAACAGGTTAACTGGTGACTCTAAATTGGCCATAGGTGTGAATGTGAGTGCGGATGGTTGTTTATGTCTCTATGTGCCCTGTGATAAACTGACGACTTGTCCAGGGTGTACCCCGCCTCTCGTCCTAAGTCAGCTGGGATAGGCTCCATCCCCACCGTGACCCCAATGAGGATAAGTGGTTATAGAAAATGGATGAAGGACTTTTAGAGTTTCTTTTACTTGAGTCTGAGTACTTCTTCGTAGAGAGAAAAGGACACGTTACCAGCAACCAGTTAAAAAAAAAACTTTTATTGTTATCTCAGGAATACAGTAGACTGCTGTGCACAGCACATACGTACAAAAATAAAAGGAAAAAACTTTAATATCCTTACTTAGCATTGTCTGTTTTTCGGAAACAAATAACTGAAGTTTGTTTCGTCTTAATTTACAGTCATCAGCAAACCAAAACTAAGGCAGAGGGTGAGGTATATGAGAACAGAGATGAGAGGAATAGAGTGGAGGCTCACTCCCTTTTTAGAGCAGGAGTTCAAAACAAAAACAAAAACACATGAAGCACACACCCCTAATTAAGCTCGGGGCTCAGGCATGCTAATAGAACATTAAACATGATTTAAAAAAGATATTCCTCACCTTGAATTAATTTAAATTTGATCTATGATAAGCTGTGGAAAGAAAAAAAAGAGGCGACAGATAAATCTGGATACATTTCTTTTGGTCAAAGCTGAAAGGTGAGCTTTTTGTTTTAGACACAGACCGTCCCTCTGTTGGGCTCTATTTCATGACAGAAAAAAAAAGAAAATTCCCTTTTTAGACTAATTAATAATCAAGATGTTATTAATAAGGTGCTGCTAGAGACGAGTGCTCATCGCTGTGCATGCGCAAAGTTCACTTCCACACCTTCCTCAGCCGAAAACGCTGAAACCGTGGATTTTGTACGCTACTTCAGCCAGAAACGATGATTATTTTCTTCCCTACAAGAAATTTTTTTCCATGCAGCCTCATCTACAGCAGCAACAAGTCTCTCAGTGTGAGCCAAGCTCCCGATATTTGCTCTGCCGTGCTGCGTCTTGCAACAACAAAACAAAGTCCTCTGAACATAAAAGAGCGAGAGATTAATCTGTGAGAAAAAAATACTGTTGTGAAATCGATCTGTGCGTCACACAGTTGAGCAGCAGGTGATACTGTGTCAGTGCATGGTGGTGGTGGAAGGTGTTCGGGGTCGTGGCAGCGCCCAGCAGCTGAAGCTGAAGCTGAAGCTGAAGCTGAAGCAGCAGCAGAGGGCACATCCTGAGGATGGCTCGGAGTGCAGCAGGAGAGGTGAGGCTCTGCGTGACTCTGCTCCTCACACACTGCATTAACTCTGCAGATGTCCCCTCCCCAGAAATATCCCAACACAAGTACTTGGAAAAGGGAGGGAACAGCATGAGCTGCATTTTAAAGAGGTGTGACGACTTCCCTTTTCTAAATCCAGAAAAGGGAAGTCGTTTTTAAAAAAATGTTGCAGATCGCGAGGAACTACGAGAGATACCAGTCAGTTGGAGAGCAACTCTCGGGGTCATCCATTCAATAAATTATAGTGTTCAAGCGTAAAATAAAGTGTTTTCTGTGTCAAAAAGATACTTCAAATTCCTATTTCATGGAAACAGTACGACCTATATAGCCGACCACCCTGGCCACTGGGGTTGGGGCCAAGGCTGGTCTGTGACTCTGACCTTGAACTAAAAAAGGCTGAAAGGAGAGGAGGAAGCTCCTGGGTTACAGCTGGAATCCCAAGGTCCCTGCCTGCAAGTGGGTGAGGGGGGTAAGGGACAGGCAGAGGTGGGTGGTTGGGGGTGACAGAGCTCAGTAGGGGGGAGCCACTCAGGTATGTGGGTGGCTGCCTGTCATCCTGGCAGATCCACATTCCTCCAGCGGGTTTGACAAACAACAAAGACAGCAGGCCGGCTCCCTCGCATGTGTCTTTTCCTGGATTGAAATAGTCCTGCTTCCTCTCGAAACGCAAGAACGGATGGAGGCTGATGGCGGAGCAAGGATCAGGGTTTTCTAGAAAACAGCTGCAGAAGCAGGTACGCAGGCAGATGCACGCTGTAAGACTCGGAAACTGTGGATAGGTAACAAGATATTAACTCTATATTAGTAAGTGTACAAAGCATGGTTCGTCTTCAGCTTTATGAACACCCAAGTGCTCTCTTTACGCCCGCAACATGTTTAAAATCAAGCTGAACTCAACAATATTTCTTATAGCGTGCATCCAGTCCACCAAACTGCACTGTCCTCCAGTCCATCAGGCCGCCCGATTTACTCATCCCTAATTACATTTAAAACTATCTGTCTCCATCTCCTAAAAACCTTGCTGCCACTGCAGTGCTGCTGCAGAGCACACAGACAAAGCGGGGGGGGGGGGGGGGGGGGGGACGCACATACTCCACCGAACACACACACACACACAAAGATTGAATCAAAAAGAGACACGAACAAACACGTGGGAACGATTCTTACCAAAAACATTTAGGCACCATCGTCGATGGTTATCTGTGCATCCTGAACTCTTTTTGCCTCGTTCAGGCAACTGCGACGAAGCAGCGTTCAAAAAGCTCCTGAATTCTTCTTTTAACATTTAGCGACTATTTACACGTTTTCATTGGTTTTCAAGGACAAGTTAGACATCATTTCCAGCAGCAGCTAAAAGCTTTGCGGTTCCAAAAAACAAAAAAAAACAAAACAAAACAAAACGACGAACCCGCTTCACTGCAGAAACTCTGTCCAAGACAATGTGCAGGTACATTTCATTCCTGTGCACTCGCAGATCTATCCTTTCTTGCCAGGTTCAAACAAAAATGTTCTCCATGCTCGGATAGATAAGTGTTCCACCCTGTTTATTCGCTGGCGATGCCACACAGTCAAACTCATGGCCTCGTGCCAGCCTCCATGGCTCACCGCTCTCTGGTCTCGACCACAGATTGTATATTACTTAATCGATCTAATTACAGAAAAGAAAATAAACCAGAGATAGTCAAACCCCACCCCCCCTCTGAGGCCCTCTCCGGAGTGTCAGCCCTATTTCTGACTCCAGCGGGTGTCTCTTACATGCAAGTTTAAGGGGGCCACAAGTGGGAACACCAAGGCACCTTTAAATCGTGCAGCAAAGGTAGTGCATTTAAATCCCCACCCCACCCACCCCGACCCTCCCTCCCCAATTGCCGGACATCGATAATCGAGCGGGGAGCCATCAAGCGCTCAAAGGTTTGAAAGAAATGATAAACTTAGCAGATATTTGAGCAGAAGTCCATGCATCCCTTAATCTAGTAAAGTGGTTCTTTGAGGTAATAAAAAGTATTCATTTCACTCTTTAAAAGCACAGGATATAGCTCATCCTCCATCTCAAAAAAGGAAGTGACACGTAGTTCAGTTACAGCAAGCACCAAGGTAAAGTGAGACAGGCAAAGGCTTCAACTCTCCCCGTCCATAAAAACAATAAGCAGCACAGTACATATACAAAGATAGCTATCCAAATATACATATATATAAACAGAATAAATATTTGTGTTTTCTCTCGCAGTCCGTCGGTGTGTGTATATCATGACTATGCATTTCTATGTTACCTGGAAGAACATCCACATGTGCAAATTACTGAGTTATTGCCAGTTTCTCTCATAGCCGCGGGAGGAAATGTGTGACAGTCATGGCGGTGGTGGCCTTGTTGCCTCTCTTTACGCGGCCATGCTTGCTGAGGGCGATATAGAAGCCCTTGTAAACAAAAGACTCATAGGCGTTGTAGTTGTTGGGCAGCAAAGTCTCCTTGAACTTGCACTCATCCACGAAGACTCTCTAAGAAATGCCAAAAAGAGACAGAGAGAGAGAGAGAGGGGGTCTGTAAATCTCATGACAGACACAGGATGAACATCACAACATATGCATGGTTTCCACGTGACCTTTACTTTGGCAGACAGCCTGCCTACAAAGCATGCTTTGAGGGAAATTGGAGGAGGTGGCATGTTGTTGCAAAAGAAATGCCCCTTTCGAACGCAGCTACCGGCCCCCTGCTTTTTACTGCTGAACTCATAAAATAACGTCAGGTAGGCCGACTCGAAAAACACAAATCCAAAAAGAAAGATTGGACTAAATAAGCTACAAACGCTGAACAGGATTAGGAAACAGGGACACGTTATGCTTACTCCATGAAATACATATTTATAACCATGTCTGGACCAAATAAATATGGTTTTATATCTTTTATTACCACCATAAAACTAGAGCTGAGTATAATTTTATGTTTTATAATATAAGTGCCAATCCAACACCAAAACAGTAAGATATTAAATAAACATTTTCTTTTTCTGTTCAACCAAATATCCTCAAACACAAACAGCCGTGCAGCAACATTATGATTTAAATCAGAAACCGTCTCATCAGAGAGTAAGAAAAGCAGATTTAGGTAGTTTCGATACTCAACGCTACCAAAAAAGCATCAAGGTTCGACAGCCAACTCTACATAAAACTGTTGGATCGTTTATTGTGACATTAAAATCTAAATTTGGAAGTTTGATTTATTTTACTTTCCCCCATACGAGCTACAGAACAGACTCATTACAAACCAGCAGGACAGTTATGAACTCTTAAATACTGTATACACTCTATGTATAGTGTTTCCACTGTAGCTTATGCACTTATATAGAGTTTTCTATGATACATGTTTGTAAATGTTTTCATTTTTGAACACGTATAATAGAAAACAATTTAAAATGTCAGTAATTTCATTCTAAAACACCCTCCGATGGCTCCTAAACATGCACATACCGTGAATCTGTGAATATCACATACAAACGTTTGTGTTTTATAATAATCTAAGACGTCAGGCAGCAGGTCGTAACTGACCTACTTTTAAAGACGGGCCACGAGCTGAGTGAAATGTTGCACTGTCGTTGGTTTAAATCACGAAATGTTCAGATTCCTGATCACTGTTATCATCTGCTTTAATGAATTTGATGAGGAATAAACTAAATATATGGATATATAAATACACAGAAGAGCTACTTTACTCAATTACCTCCATTTTATGTTAGTTTATACTTCTTTTTGCTGCATCTCAGAGGGAAAGATTGAACTTTTCACTGCACTACACTGATCTGAGTTAATAGTGACTTTGCAGTTTTTACACTTCATAAAAATCTGATAACCCAAATGTGTACAGAGTTTTAAAAAATTCCCTCTTGATCAGCTACAGCTGCTTTTATTTTTAACAGCCACAACCTTCAGATAAATATATATGAATACACGCTTTAACATATGTTCATAACACCTCCGTGCAGGACTTCCCCTGTGTGATGGAGTACTTTTACACTGCAGTATTAGTACTTTAACACGAGTACAGGATGTGAATATTTCTGACACACACAGCAGAAGATTTTGACATTAAAGCATTCCTCTATGGGACTCCTTGGACTCTTCTGTGAAACCCCTCCTATCATCAGAGCATATTAATAACACAACAGTGCTCATAAACCCACGGATGCAGCAGCTTACATGAACTCATCTTACACTGAGCAGGATGTGTGCATGCGTGCGTGTGTGTGCGTGTGTGTGTGTGTGTGTGTGTGCGTGTGCGTACCGTTCCGTATAACCTTCCCCTGCTGTTCATTGCGACAAACAGCTCACTCCTCACTCCGAACAAGCTGATCACTCCTCGGTCCACGGTGGAGATCTCTATTAGACCTAAAGGAGAAATAATGTTAGAGGTGGGAAGAGGAGCAAAGACAAAAAGTGTCTCACTGCGACTGGAGGAGGAAGGAGAGGTGGAGGGAGGAGGAGGAGGAGGAGGGGGTACAAAAAAGTGGAGTAAACTGGCCTCTGCAGCAGCTGATGGGTGTAACCTTGCAGGTGCATTGCGACTGGATGATGCTCTCTCTCTTAATTATTCACCTATGTGCACCCCCAGTTTTAACATTATGACACCCCCCCTCTCTCTCTGTGTGTGTGTGTGTGTGTGTGTGTGTAGTTTACAGCGTGCTGACTGGTGTGCGTGCGTGCATGTGTGTGTCCTGCTGCAGCGGGGACGCAAAGGGTAAAAATAAGTTAGCGTCTAAACTGGGTCCAAAGCATTCATGTCATGTTTTTGGCTTGGGAGGATATTTCGCACTGCACTGGATGTAACGATCAGTACACTGTTTTTGCTTTCGGAAACTTTCAACCATGCCGACACCTCTTATTAAATATCATGCATAAGACAAGTGACCCCGCTCTAACTTTCACGCAGGCCCACATTGGCGCATTGGGTTACGCTCTTTTTTTTTTTTTTTTCGGCGCGTCCAGTGCGCTTTAGGGGCCGGATGCAAACTCACTGTATTGGTTCTCATTGTGTGCACCGCTTATCCTGCCATCCGGGAGCACCTGCAGGTGAAACCCAATGCCCACGTTGCAGTACAGTCGTCGCACTCTTTTGATGCCCTGCAAATAGTCACTCTCCCAGTTCAGCTCCGATTTCCCCCCGTTTATACCCAGATAGGAGCGGGAGAAGAGGGTCTCCCACTTCTTTTCCAATAAAGTCGCATTAGTCCTGCTCGGAATCGGATAAGATGAGGCGATCCCCCAGAGAGAAGTCCACAGTACAATAACTGCTGGCAGCGTCCAGTGCGTCCTGGCCCCGCTGGACATACTGTAGAGGCACCTTTGCGCAATGGCCATCCAGTTTACCTTTGGGGCACGTGGTCAAAGTTACCTGCCCTAAAAATGCAACTCTTCTTATGTTCTGTCCTTTGGCATGGTGGTGGTAAAGGCTTAGTTTGGGATCAAGGCAGATCAAGGCCCCATAGCCCGAGATCTGAGCAGGAGGAGAGGGACAGAGCGCGTCGGAGCTTGAATTGGTGCCGGTGGCGATGATCATCTTTCGCCGCTCCGCGCCTCTGTACAGGCAACGCTGGCCGTGGAGGGGACACCACTCACCGCAAAACCAGCTCACCTTGCCCGACTCTCACATCCTAAAATGACATCACTGTGACTTCACCGCTGCACCCCCCCATCAAAAGTGGGAGATGGGAGGAGGTGGAGGGAGGAAGAGGAGGAGGAGGAAGGAGGAGAGCGAGCGAGAGAGAGAGAGAGAGAGAGAGAGAGAGAGAGAGTTACAGGACCCCAGCAGCAGCAGCTCTGATAGGAATGATGGGGGGTGCTGCACCTTCACATCAGCGGCAAACAAGCCAGACTGCATGAGAACAAGAGCTTCCTGTGCTGCTTTTCACAATAAAGCACTCACCTGCACTCACACTAAAGTGCAGGCCAGCTGAAGCTCACTATCAAAACAGCAAATGAAGGAATATAACACCACCTGAGACTAAAGTCCGTGCCAGTGAGTTTTGGAGCTGAACAGGCAGCTTCTGAAGCCACGTTAGGACACTTTGTGTTCACATTTAACACCCAGAAGAAAAGGAGTGACTTAAAATAGTAAAAACAGGAGCATTGGTTCTCAGTGTGTCTCTGATAAAACAAACAGACAAGTGGTGGAGCGCACACAGCACGTCTTAACTTTGCCTCAGGAGGCAGAGCAGATCGTGCACTAATCAAATGATTGGTAGTACGATCCCCAGCTCCCCCGGTCAGCATGTTGAAGATACCAAACCTGAAATTGGTGTGTGAATGAATTAGTGAATGGGTGAATGAGATTTATCTCAGGAGACTGTATGCAAAGAGAGAGGACACCTCTGTCAGTACATGAAAGTTTAGTAGTTTGACTTCAGTCATCATCTCAGTTCGAATCCCTGAGAGTTTGTCTAACCTTACAGTGTTTACATCGGATTTAAATATATGAGCAGTATAAACAAAATTAGTTATAAAACGTGAACACTGGTTGTTCATGTTGCCTGTGAACAAACACAGACAGATGGACACTAAATAGACTGATAACAGCAGCCTAAAAGTGTGAGTGAAAGTTTAGTAAATGACGTGAAAACACAAGGGCAGCAACTAACTTGCATTTATCTCCTGATTATTTTAAATTCTTTATTCTATGTAGTGTCAGAAAGTAAAAAAAAAAAACAGTTTTCCCCAAAGACAAAGGTAGAGTCTTGTAGTTTTCTTGTTTTGGACAATCAGCAGTTCAAAGTAGAGCTTAAACTTTTATGAATGAACATGCAAACAGTCAGATAATTAATCAGTAGTCGACGTCGTTTAATCAGGCAGAGATGTGAGGAAAAATATGAGTTTTACATAACTGGAAATTAAATCTTGCTGATATTTGGATTGCTGTTCAGACGAAACAAGACATTTCAGAAGACGTTCAGAACATTTTAAACCATAAAAAAAGACAAATCAAAAGAATTACAGACTGTCTGTGAAAATAATTTAGAAATGCAGCCTGAGCTGATTGTATTCAGAGTGAAAGCCTTAATTTAGTTTGTTTTGGGGGCTTTTTTGACACTTTAAGGCAGACAGTAAAGGGGGGACGACATTAAGGACATCGAGGACAAGATTATAGTCGTATTCAAATGAATTCAGGGTTGTACGTTTATATTTCCCCCCCAAGTTGTGATATTTGTGCTTTTATTTTGAAGGTAATCCAGCCCTATTTTCTCAGCCTTCCTCTGGTTAATTGTGACAGACCTGACGCAGCTCTTCCTCACATGGGAAACCTGCCTGAGGGGAGGGTGTGTGTGTGTGAGTGTGTGTGTGTGTGTGAGACTTTCATTGGCATTGAGCAATCATGAGATGGATGGATGGATACTGTGTCCAGAACCCAAATCGGGACGGTGGTCATATGTCCTGGCAGCCTGCTGCCTTATTTAGAAGGAAGGTGTAAAAACAGTCACAGCCAGTCACAGGAGAGCAAATGGCAATCCTGTCTGACACTTCCTTAGCTGTTTGTTCAGGAAGTTTACATAACCAGATATTTTGCCTGGTCAGATTGCTTTATTATTGTAAGTAACACACTCTGCAACTACAACAGAATAATGTAACCTGCATGGATCAAATACATTGCATTGTTTTGGTTACTGCACTGAGTTCCAGTCCAGAAAAATAAAACCTGCATTTTGTGATCACAATAAGGTAAAAATTAATATTTTACTTCACAGATTTCAGCTTCATACCCCGATAAATACAGATATGCAGATAAAACGTTGAGCAAATAAAAATAAGCCGAGTTCGACCTCTTTTACATCCCTGTTTGCATCCCGTCCTGCAAGGTGCTGGTTGGAGATGAAGACTCCGGGGAATTCCCAGCGCGTCACAGAGCACCAGGCTCTGGGGCCCTGAGGTGATCTCGGCTGCCAGGGAGCCTCAGGCCCACCTTAGCAACCAGAGAGGACCTTGTTGCTGATAAACAGCAGCAGCAAGACAACCCATAGTGGAAAAAACAACAAACAAACATTTAATATGTGCTTCAACGTGGATACGCACAAAAGGAAAATACATTTGAAGTCGTATATACTCAAAGATAGAGTATAAAATATATAAAAGATAACCACAGTGTTGCAAAAGTTGCTATAATCAGATATTTAATTCAACAAAAGTACTAGTTACACATGAATGAATCTGTATCAACACTCATCACTCACTCTGCAGTACTCTGAGTACTTTTACTTTTGATTTATTGCATTTAAAGATGTTTGAGAAGTTTGTACTTTAATTTAAGTAAGATACTACTACTACTTACAACTATTACTCATGGCATACCCATCAGTCTCACCTGTATTTTGTGTTTAGTGCTAGTTGGCAAACCAGCAACCAGTTTTTTACTTCTTTCAACTTATCCCACAAAGACTAGAGTGTGGAAGACTTTTCATGTTTGCTTGCTCGGCTTAGAAAATGTCCAAAAATATTGAAAAATGACCATCACTATCCATGATAATGACTTTTTAATGTCTTATTTTGTCAGATCAACAGTCCGAAACCCAAATTTTAGCCAAAACCTGCAGTTCCAAGGCTTAAAGTTATGCATAATTACCAGCGTGGTCGCTTTAATTGACAAGTGGGTGCTGTTACAGATGGCTTGTTTGAGCACCCAGGCCTCAGAGCCGCCGATGATCCACGTCTTTGCCACTGACCTTAAAAAGAATGGATGTGTGTCGTCACCAATTTAAGTTAAGTTTAGCCCAACAGCTCTTCATAAACCTGTGGGTGACATCACAAATAAAACGTCCATGTTTTACACTGTCTGCATGCTTGTGTTATCATTTAGCTCAAAGCACTACTATGCCAAAGTACCGGCTCACTGCGCCACTAGCATTGCTGTTGACACCCAGTCTTGTCAATACCAATTTGCTTGAAACCATTAAGTCGGGCAACAGAAACCAAACTTGCAGAATAACAATACGATAATATCACCAGTCAAACATAAACATGGAAACATCGGTGGCAGAATGTAAAAGAGGAAAAAACGGGACCTTTAAGTCCCAGCGGAGCAGACAGACTGAAACACACCGAATAGCAAATTAATGAGACAGCTCCTTGATTTGCTGTGCAAGCACATGGCTATGCAATCCAAGGGAACCCAACAGCCTGAATAGACAAAACTACTGGGTTATTGACAGTGAGTGTAACTTCAATCAATGGAGAGTGGGCACTTAATGAGACAGTGCTGAGCTCTTGAGATTAATTCAGCTAATTCTGTTCTACTGTACCGTACTGTACTTGTACTTGACGCTGAGGCTGCTATTTTAATAATAACGCCTTTTTAAAATGCAAAAATCAGAAGTGCACTCTTGGCAGCAACATGGTGCCACTTATCCTTGAACTATTCATTTACACACTATATGCATAGTGTGTCCATGTGAAGTTTGCCATCTTTTAGCTTGATCCACAAAGACTGGAGTGTGGCTGCAACTTAAACTCCAAAAATAGAAAATAGAAATGAAAAATGGCCGTCACAATCCAGTGACATCTTGTTCATGTCTTATTATGTCCGACCAACAGTCCAAAACCCAAAGATATTAAACTGACTATAATCTAATATTAATAATATTCTCACATTTGAGAAGCTACCATGGTGTTTTTGCTTTAAAAAATACTTTGAAAGAGATACGACTGCTTAAAGAGGTACTTTAGCAATTTAATACTGTACTTCCGTGAAGTTGGGAGACATATCACAACAAAAATGGTAAAAATTGAAACAGTAGAGGTTGAGATATCTTGATTTGGTGGCATAGTATGGGTAAAGTTAAAAAAAAAAAAAAAAACTGGGTCCTACATTTCCCATAATGCAACTTAATCTTTAATTTAAGCAGCAACTTTTGTGGCTGTGGAGTAAAGCCAGCATGGAATTACCAAAAAATGCAGTTCCTCAAACGTCCCCTTGAGGCTCCATAAGTCCCTATGTTAAAAAAAAAAATCACAGCAGAAATAAACATGTTTACAGCCTGGTACAAAAAACTGTTTTGGTCTCTGTAGCTAATTTCCCCGTTCATGACAACTGTGCTGAGGGTGAATTCATATTTAACTCAGCTGTTCAGATTATATTAAGGCTTAAAGTTATGTGTAATTAACAGCGTGGCTGCTTTGATTGACAGGTACGTGCTGTTACAAGTGGCATGTTTGTGCACCCAGGCGTCATTAAGCCCGCCTCAGGTCAACCGATGATCCACGTCTTTGCCCATTTTTAGACTAACCGGGAGGCGAAGAGGCAGGACTTCCAAGATGGTGGCAACATCACAGATACAACTACATTTTTATTTATACTATTTCACACTCGCTGCCTCCTAAATGCTCGTTTCTCTCTGTAGTTTGTTTAGCAAGTCAAAACAACCCTAATGATATCACTATGACATCATCAGCGTTAGTAGTAGTAGTAGAAGTATTACACTTTGTGACATCTTAAAGAGCAAAAACAGTGAAATCTCCCTTTAAAATATAATAATCAATTATCCAAATCACTGCAGCTCTCAACTGGAGCCAGAGAGAGTCGAACTCTAAAAACTGAGTAACCGCAACAACTGCGACTGAGTCACTGTGAAGCAACAAGAGAACGCCGGAGGGAAGAAGATGGAAACTTGCCCACATAACACAGAAAATTGATTTTGCCTATAGACTGAATATATCAGAGCCAAAGTAGAAGAGCAGGAATTAGAGACTCAAGAAAGAGAAAACTGTCTGCAGTTTACTATTGTCAGGTCAGCTGTCTTTGTTGCAATTATAGGATCTATTTAGTGCACACACACACACACACACACCCACCCACACACACACATCAATCAGAGAACGGACCAGAGGGAATAGCCATACAAACAGCTTTTGTGCGTATTACCAAAGTGTAAGTAACAGGATACCGGAGGACGTAAAGCTCTTTCAATTACTGTTTTATTAACGTGGGGTTTAAAAGACGATATTGAAACAACAGCTGGGGAGACCCAGAGATGGAGGGGGGGATTTCTCTGGAATGACATCAGAATCGCTGGCATAGACGGGCAATAATACTCAGTCCAACTGAGTATGTATAGACGACACGCCGAGGCTGCAGCAGCCCTCACATAAAGACACAGGATTTTAAAATCACTTTATTATATTATTCATAAAGAATATTCACAACTGTTTTTGTATACAAGACACGAGAGGATGAACTTAAGTAAATATAACAAGACAAGCACTTGTTTTAATTCCCACAGAAATGGAAGCACATAGTTGTTTATTACTAGCACAGACTGCAATGCAAATCGTATCCACTGGCTATTCTTGCATTAAAGCAGCTTCAATAACGTAGACCACAAGATAAGAAATGACTGCAAACAAAGCAATCCTGTACACAGGAAACAAAGTGTGAAAGTACAGCAGCTATGTCAAAAAACGAAACACAAAACTTCATGTTGCAGCTGGAATAAAAATCAGGAATCATCATAAAAACCATGAATATCTTTACATAATTTGGTTCCAATCCACCTAGATGTTTAAATATTTCATTGACCTGTTAGTGGTGCTACAGAAATGGTTAAGGGCTCAGGATTCACCCTCAGGGGATTCTGAAAACACAAAAATTCATGTTGCAGCTGGAACGAAGGTC
Organism: Larimichthys crocea; assembly: GCF_000972845.2. Taxonomy (NCBI): domain Eukaryota; kingdom Metazoa; phylum Chordata; class Actinopteri; family Sciaenidae; genus Larimichthys; species Larimichthys crocea. The sequence goes on along the minus strand of NC_040030.1, from coordinate 982,856 downwards.
AGGAACCATCAAAGTCTTTTCGATCTATCCTCTGGAAACCATGAATGCCTGTACACAATCCAGCTAGATGTTTAGATATAGTTCAAATTGAGCTGCTAGTGGTGTTGAAGAAAGGCATTGTGATTCATGCTCTGAAAAGCATGAATGCTTATAAATAATAAGGTTCCATCTCAGAGTTAAAACTGACCTGCAAGTGGCCCTACAGAAATTAAGAGCTCAGAAAATCAGTAGGATTCATCCTCGGGGGATTATGAAGCAAATGTCACGGTAATCCATCCTATAGTTGTTGAGACATTTAAGCAGTGGACAGACCGACGACAGCCTCACACTGACGTACACAGAGCCAGCATGACTAAAAATCCAGTCCTGTGCCAACAATACTTTTGCATGACAGAAGATATTATATTCACTGCTGATGCATGGCTGTGTGAAGCAGCACTGACTCTTCTTACAAACTACAGATACACCACATTTCACCGTTCACCCTCAGCCACTAAACGGCTACGGGATCCTTTGCTCAAGTAGGAAAACTTTACATTATCGAGCTGATTGCAGTGACGTGGTTATCGATCGAAAGCAATTGGATTTCAATCCAACGGGAGACAGGGCTTGTAAAATAGTAACGGTACCACTCTGAAAGGAGGCTTGGTGTTCAGATTTTTGCTGAATCAGCTTATGTATAATTCAACAACCAAAAACTGCACTGGGTTATGCTCTTTTCCTCTGCTGCTTTGTACATTTGTGACACAGGGAGTAGCAGTAAATCCACAGGGATCCTGATACTAACTGACAAAGCCCGGTTACTAGGACATACGCTGAAAAAAGCTGAAATATTTTAGGTAGCTCTGTTCTGCTTCTTTAATTATTATTGTGTCTTTGGATCTGCACAGAGAAGACAAAGAGCAGCCTGTCAGAAGGGAGTGTTCCCAGTAAAAATATCTTTTCAAGGGTAAAGCTTGTGCACCTTGCAGAGAAAGACGTGCGTGCTGCTAAATTGGGCGTAGAGTGACTAAGGGGAAAAGAAGCAAGGCAGGGGTGACTTGTGCGCTCATTTCAAATCCCAACCAGTGACGCAGCAATTTTCATGTTCATGTCAGTAAGCTCTTTGGTAAAGCAAAAAAAAAAAAAAACCCCAAAAAAACAATTTGTCATGTCAGGATGTTTGGACGACTCTCAGCAACGCACTCAGCAAAGCATCCAAGGTAGCTGGAGCGAATAGTGCTTAGTACTACCTTTAGATGTGTACAGCAGCAGAGATCGGAGACATAAAACAGTTACTGCTTATTAATAATAATCTCACAAAAGCAATATATCTCTCTGTGTCTCACACCAAAGGAAACTTTTTCATGTCACTATTTTGCAGTGTAAACTACGAGCCAGACACAGATTTGCAAGTTGGGTATGAATCCATCCGGTAGTCTCAGTTTTAATGACATATCAGGCTGACTGTGGAGGGTTTGACCGATCTGATCGTCTTATTGGCAGTCGCAGTGTGATGTCAAGGCTATGAATCTTGAAAAGCTGAAACACTAAAATGAATTGAAGAAACCTGCATTTTGTCACGACTTGGAACATATTTTTTAAACTCAAAGTTTCCTGTTAATGCTTTCATTAATCATTAAAGTTATTTCTCAAGCAAAAATGCTAATTTCTTTACTCCCAATGCAAATATTAGGATTTGCCGTGATTATAAAAACAAGACATTAGTTTATATTTTTTGCACTGTGGACACTTTTTGACACTTACAGGCAAAACTAACTGATTGATGGAGGAAACACATCGATCTGCCACTTTGTACAATCCAATACAATATAGACTCTGACTACAAATTCTACTTTTACAAAACTTATGTTTCAGAGAGAGTTCATTTATTTATTATGTTTAATATTGGACTGCATTATATTGAGAAGAAGTTTCTAATATTTTGGCCACTTGATTTACATACATAGGAGGTATAAAGGTAGAACTTATGGCAGAGTTGTTGTATTGGATCACATTGGATCGTACAAGAGTATCTGGTCGGTGTACGTTGCTAACATATCAATAATGATGGAAATAAGTTGGAGCCCAAGTTTCTGGGAACAAGTTCTTCTCCTGAATGACTTGCAATTATTTTTGTTGCCAGCAAGTTTAGTTGTTGTTCGTCAGCAAATGAAGATCTCTTTGGCGATCAAAGACATATTGTCAATTGTCTAAATAAATAGTTTTAGGGAGCAACAGTGTATAAGGCTCCAAAGTTTGATTTTATATTCTTCTTATCAAACCGAACTTTAAACATTACATTTAAGCCACTCTTATGTTTGATGACATGGATACAGAAAGAACACTTAGAGCTTGTAGCAGTAAGAATAAAAGTCACAGATAGCTGTACACTCTGAATGATGGCGAATGGCTTCCCATCATGACCATTGATCTCCATTTAGGCTCAGTAATCACATTGCATCCCAGGAGAGCTGAAAGATGTGAAAACGTCTGTTTAACAAGGCTGTTTTGTGAGTCTTACATGGCGAGCTGTGTTACCCTGAAAGAGTGCGAGCTCAGCGGGGTTGTCCATTCGTAAAAAAAATCCCTTAACACAAGGTCCTAAAAAACTGGTCAGTACTGCAAGTTTTGCAAGATTTACAGAGCAGTTAGCTGTTTATTTGTCATCCAAATCACAAGGATCAGATTTAAGGGTCCACGAGGACCATTAATGTAATAACACCTGCCAACTCACCCATTATATTGAATTAATTTCTGTGGACAAGTAGTGCGAAAACTGATGAGGCATGTATCATTGCGTTCATGTATAGGACTCATAGCTTAAAGCGAACGGTCTTCGGTCTACCAAATATCAGATATGGTAACATTGAGGTTCGGTCATTGCCACATCCTCACCATAACCAAACCAAAAACTGGCAGACTTACTTGGGGGCACGAGGAAAGCTCTGTTTACGTGGCTGCCACGCTGAAAAGTCAAGACAGTTTGGTTTATGGCTGTAGGAAGAGATAGAGATCAGAGGAGGTGTCAGCTGCTGAGTCGGCAGCCGATTCCCCCCTGGCTCCTCTTCCCTCTCTCCCAGGAACCCAACACCGAGCGAGGCCACCAGGACCGAGCAGGAGAATGCGAGGAATTCTCTCAACACATTTGCTCACTGCTTTGCACGTTCTCACCCTTATGGGATGTAAAGAGTGCCGCCGGCCCCCGAGGATGCGACCACCTTGCTCCACAGTGAGGGAGCGCGAGGGTAGGCGAGAGGCGGCAATGAGCGGAGGATCAAGGCAATTTGGCTGATGGCAAGAGGAGAGCGTCAGGAATGGCAGACTGCTGAGAGAGTGAGTCATCCTGGACGGAGCTGCTGTCATTCGTCCAGCACAACAAAGATCGGATCATTTATTTTTGTCACGGCCCCTGCTGGATGAAATCTAAACCCCCAAGGAGTTGATCAAAGGTTCCGGTCTGTCCTGGAGAGCAACTAATAAATATGATAGTCAGGAATGATCCAGAAGAATCAGTGGCAGGTCGTGGTTTACCCAGACCAGATTTCTTTAGAGTCATCAGCAAACTTTAGTTTAGCTTGGCCTGGAGCTAACAAACTCTCATAATTTTTCATAATAATACATAATTAAAAATGTTTTGTTGAGTATTTAGTTTGAAATATGAATCATTCAGTAAATAAAATATCAGATAATAGTGAAAGTATCAGTTAAAACTCTAGATTTGTCTACCAACAGTCCATTATTTTGTCTGTTCTTCCTTATTTTAGACTTTTTTATAGTTACACAAAGTTTCAAACAACACAACTATTTTTACCTGTGAGTTACGGCTGCCACAGATACGCCTATGTATAACTTTGTTTGTTATTGGTTTCAGCTAACAAGGCGTGGCCAACTTAGTTATCCCTTCCTAGAAACCTCGGAGGATCTCGATTGGACAACGACTCTCCAATCCTCCAAGATCCAATTTGTGAAAAATGTACTTAAGTTTGAACCACCTGGCAGTCGTGGCGGCCTGGTTTTTGTCTTGAACTTGCCAACATGCCTCTCTGTATTATACATGTGAATGTTAGTAAGTGTACTAACTTTGTTTTGACTAAGGTTCTTGTTGACTACCTGGTGACTGGGCCATGTATAGTTAATTTAGCTGATTTTGCTATTTATAACTACTGCTTGTAGTGTTTATTGTGGATGCTAAGTTAGGTGTGTGTGGTCCCCTGCAACTCATTGGTTTTAGCTGATGATCCCTTCCCGGAGACCTTGGAGAATCCTGATTGGAGCAGCACCAGGTCCAACCAATCCAATCCACTGGATCCTCCTATTTGAGAACAACTTTGAACCGCCTGACAGTCATGGCGCTGGGTTTTGACTACAGCTTGCCAACGTGCCTCTCTGTATTTGTGAATATTAGGTATTAAGTGTACTATCTTGGTTTTGGCTGAGGTGGGGTTTGTTCAGTTCCTGGGGACTGGGCCAGGTATGGTTTATTTTGCTGGTTTTACAAACACGTACTGATATTTTAGTTTGGAGTAACTGGGTTTAGGGGTGCTATTCCTCGTGATTTTAGGTTATTAGATAAAAGTTATGTAGTCATTGTTTCGGTAGCTGTTTTGGAGTAGTCTATCTCACCTCTTTTTGTTGTATAATTAATCCTAACTCAAATGATTTTATGTCACTTCCTTTCTCTACACGAGCTGGGTCGTAACACTGCATAACACTCACAGGTTTGACACCCGAAAGTAGGAAACTCCAGGCAAAGAAGGCGAGGTAGAAACAAAAGGTAATCAGTATCAGGCTGTCAAAGGATGAGTAGATTCTCCTTTTTTATGTCAGACATTTTGAAATGTCACAGCAGGAAAAGCAAATGAATGATGGCTTCAGTTTCAGGCCCCTGGTAGCGTGCATGCTTACTCACCGTCACTACAGCATGACTTACTGGGACCTTTGCATAGACCCTGAATCAGCATTAATCAGCATTAATCACCATTAATGTTATATATATATATAACTGTGCTTTTCCGACTGTGACAAGCTAAAATGTGCACTGTGATCTGTGGTCAGCAGAACAGGTACATCCTTGTGACGTCTGATGGGCAGGTGTGAAACGACAGGGAGGAGAGAGGAGTATGGAGGACGAGTCGCCATGACAACCTCTGTGAAAAACAGGCTGGGAACGGTACTTTTGTAGTATTTCAGATCACACAATTGTTCTCTGGTGCACAGCTTTGTGTTTTAGCCATTGTTCAGGAAAGACGAAGAACTGTTTTTAGTTTAAAAAAATTTGGTTGTGGGGTGTTGTTTAGCTCGGTTGGTAGAGCAGACACCCCATGTGCAAGGTCCTTGCTGCCGCAGCCCAGAGTTCGAATCCGACCTTTGTCATTCCCCATCTCTCTCCTCACATTCCTGTCACTCTTCAAGCTGTCTCTGTCAAAAAAGGCCTGGTTGTAAAGGTTTGTTATGTTTTGTAATTATGATTTCTCTTGTGAAGAAGGTTCCTGGTTCAAACCTCGCTGGGTGAGTTTGCATGTTTGCATCCTCCCACAGACTAAAGACTTAATAGGTTTATTGGTGTCCGTTGTCCAATATGTGTGAATATGAGTTTGAATGGTTGTTTGTTTCTATGTGCCCTGTGATGAACCTGCTGACTTGTCCAGGGTGTACCCGCCTCTCGCCCTAAATCAGCTGGGATAGGCTCCATCCCCCCCCACGACCTCTGATGAGGATAAGCGGGTACAGAAAATGGATGGATGGATTTCTTTTGTGAATTTCTATATCGAAACTGAAAACAGACACCACTGTGTCATGAAGGCAACACAGCCAAAAACCTTCGTTTAGTAAAACACGCTCGACTCATGGAGAGTTTTGCTTGAGGATGACAGTCAGAACTACTAGAATACTACAAAACTTTCCTTTAGCACTGTAGTAAAATACTCCTGCTGCACCTCAACCCATCCCTCTCACATGTGGACATCGCCCTCTGGTGTCAAACAGATGTTAAGACATCCAGCTCCTCTCTGTGGGACGATAACTCACTGCATTGCAGCACTGGCATATGGTTTGACTATTTGAATAAAACTTCAGAAAAGTATATTTCATTGAAATAGCCTCACATATGAGCACGAAGCTTGACTCAGCGAGCGTTCACAAACCCACATTAGCACCATCTTGATGCATAATGTGCTATCCAGATGCTCGGCTAAACATAGTAAAGAAAACTGTGTCATCCTCTGCATTGCAGGTAGTGTGTCTCAGTGGAGTGTCAAAATAAAACTGAGTCACGCTACAATCAGTTAGTTCAGTTATGTTTTGGCTCATAGTCAAAAGTCAAAAGTCAAAGCTCATCGAGGAGCATGACTCCTCGTGGAGAAACTAGAGTCCCTGGAATTGCTACGGTAAGTGCACTGCTGCCGTCAGAAGTACGCGTACACTTATTTTTTTATGAAAGATGGCCGTGTGTTTTGTGCAGAGCACTTTGAGAGGGGGGAAATGCACAACAGAGAATCTGATCCAGCTGATCTATCAACAAAATGAGGCAACAGCGAAGCTCAGTGCATCCCAGGCATGACGAGACATAACTGAGGTCCCATGTGCGCGTGTCCTCTTGCCTGTGACCTCCCCCGTTAAAAGGTCGTCCTAACGAGACTGCTCCTCCGTGTGCCCTTCAAGTGCCATGATGGAGTGCAGGAAACAATGCCGCGTTACAGATGCTATTTTGAATGGTGTCACAGTGTAAAACTGGCAGCGTTGAATTATTGCCGGCCCTTTGATGCTGTTTATATCCCTGCCGTCTTGTCAACACATATAATCATCCTGCAGAATCCTGATCCAGGGCCTGATATTGCCAATAACGTTGTCCAAAAACACAAGCAGGAACGTCTTGTCATGATGATTCAGCACAGAGAGATTTGTAAGAGCCTTGATTGTTTTTTTTAATACGGCTTTTGCTCTACTCCTTTGCAGTAAATTTCTTACTTCTTTGCTCTCGTCTGGCAGTTTCCAGACTGACTCAGTTTGTCTCAGGATAAATCTGAAGGGTCACCAGATGATTAAAAGAGAACTCCAGCAATTTATCACTGCACACTGATAACAGAGCTGTTATAAAAGTAGTAAAATTGATGCAGCAGATACAGAGAAATGCTTGCATTCCTCCTCCCTGCCAAAACCAGATGTCTACATTACCCACTTCTGGCAGTTTGGCCAGAGATTCGGGCGTGGTACACTTGTAGCGGCTAATGTACAATGTACGAGCTACAAAGTCTCGTCTTCAGCCCAAACCAAGCGGCAACCTCCGTGGCTGTGAAGTGAAGCCAATGCCAAAAACTGCAGCTCCTCAAACATCCACGGCTTTAAGTAGTCAACCTATATAAGCCTCCATGTTCAAATGTCCAACTCCAACAGCAGAAATAAACATGTTTACAGCCTGGTACAAAAAACAGTTTTGGTCTCTGTAGCTAATTACCCCGTTCATGACAACTGTGCTGAGGGTGAATTTCTATACAACTCACCTGTTCAGATTATATTAAGGCTTAAAGTTATGCAGGATTAACAGTGTGGTCGTTTTGATTAAAGATGGCTTGTTTGAGCACTCATTGAGCCGGCCTCAATGATCCATATCTTTGCTGATTTTTAAAATTGGCCAGGAGGCGGAAGAAAGAAGCAGGACAGCCAAGAAGGTGACAGCCAGTGCCGCATATTCACAGCAGAACACCTCTTGAGAAACCAGGTGACGCTAACTCAAGTGACATCACATTAGGCAGTTTATCAGATTTGGAGCCACAAAAGGTTTTATACAACAGCAGTACCTACTCCACATGACCCGCAAACAGATGCTCCCTTTAATGTTCCCCATTAGAGTGATTAGAAAGTTTCTTTTCGCTTACTTTCTCCTTCAGACCTTTAAAATGAGATGCATCCATGAAGGATGAATCCATGATAGGGAAACTTTCCAATATGTCCAATTTGGCAATTAATAATCTGGAAGAGGCTGAAAACTAAACATATATGGATGCCTCACATGAGCCAAAAATGTTCAGTGAACATGAATGAATGGATGTGATGTTATATTGTCAATGCACAGTATTTGAATTCTCTGTATTCATACAGATGATCTTGATTGCATGATTCTTGTTTCCCATCTCTACCATCCATCCAACATAACATGAGTGCAGCATGAGGCCACAACCTGTCATGAGGGGTCACAAGCTCCAAAGGTTAGGAACAACTGCTCTTGCAAACTCTAAATATCTTTGAATGTGACAGACCAACACTCCCTCTGATTGTCAGTCACCTGCAAGGCGTTAAACAGTCACAATTAACGGTGCAAAACGCAGATTCATAACCTAAATCACTTTCTGTGTTACTGTGGGTTATGTCGTGTCTTCCTAAGTTTGTGCAGACACAAGCCCACACTTCCTAAAAACTCTTTGTGATTGTTCCTCTCCGGACTCTCATCTCCCTTGCAATTAGCTTTGTGGCTGCCGCGTGTGTGCTCCCAAAAAAAAAAGTCCACGAAAGCATACACTTTAGAAGACGAGGTCGTAGAAAACAAACTCCGGAAGCCACTGATTGACAGATCTGTCTGCCCACTCTGGTTTTCTGGCTAAGCCGTGGCCACTGTGGTCGTGCTGTGGTTGCCACTGGTCCATGCCAAAAGACATCTGACGCAAGGCCATTTCTAGGTTACAATAACAACGCCACACTGACACTGCAACGCCGGATATCCGAAATACTTAGGAACTCATTGAGACATATTTAGTTTGAGGCTTGTAAATAACCGGTGCCCCCTACAGAACACCAATACATTTTCTCATTGACAGAGCATTTTGTCTTTGTGAAGAGCTAAAAATACTTACAAGCTTGCAGCATAACGCAGTTTATGTGGCATAAAAATGGAACAAATCACCTGTTTTGGAGCATTTTAAACAGCAGTTTTGCATCTTATTCATGCAAAACATGGCATCTTACCTGAAACATCTCAACCGTAAAGAACAAATCTATTTTTTCTCCGCTCTGCGTGGAATGTAAATAACAACACTGTCACACAGTCTCCGCCCGCGGAACAACCATACAAGGCCAACGGGCGCTGGACTGAAGAGAGCCCCACGCAAACTACCAGTCTGAGCTGCTGTACAGTACATAATGATGGCATTCACATCAGTGGTTGAGGGGGAAAACTGCCTCCTGACCACTTCCAACTAACAAGCTCAAATTAACTAGGCTAGTAAATCCAGCTGGATGTCTAATTCCAAAATAGTCTGGTAATACCGCCTGCTGGTGCCACAGATAGACAAGTTATGGGTTTGTTAAATATCCTGAAATACAGCAGGTGTATATAATTTCTTTAACCAGGCTAACTTGATCTATGGCATGTCAGTTAGTTATATAAAGACTAGCTTGTTTGACGTTATTTACTGTTGTAATCTTTATACATTTGTTGAAACTGACTGACTGCCTTTTTTATTGTTTATTTAGTTTTTAAGAGGAGAAAATTATAATTTTATTGTATTATACCTGTACCATACATTGTAATAATATTAATTATAAAAGAATTTATTCTTATTTATACAACACTTTTCAAAGTGTTTCCCACAAGACAGCAAATTAACTTAACAATAAACTTTAAATCGAATCAAATTGAGAACTTTCAAAGATTTCTTACGTGCACAAATGTGTTCAGGTAAATGCTGTGTGATTTAAGTGAGATTGAAATCCAATTCATGTTTTATTATTTAGACTCTATGATGATTTAAGAGCTATTTATTCTAATGAGGTTGGATGACACATAGGATTTGTTTTAGGAAACTTTTGAGGCAGATTTTATTTGTGAAGCTCTAGAAGAAAATCTTTGTTTGCAATGTATGTTATATGTAAGAAATTAGATTCATGACTGGCAAATGTACACAATAAACAATATTACTTACTAACTTACTTAGTCACCTGGATAAGTGCCAAAAAAAACTGCAGTTCCTCAAACGTCCACTTGAGGCTGGCTCCAGAAGTGAGTCAGTCTCCATAAGTCCCCATGTTTCACAGCAGAAATAAACATGTTTACAGCCTGGTACAAAAAACAGTTTTGGTCTCTATAGATAATTTACACGTTCATGACAACTGTACTGAGGGTGAATTTATATACAACTCACCTGTTCAGATTATATTAAGGCTTAAAGTTATGCAGAATTAAGAGTGTGGCTGTCTTGATTGACAGGTAGGTGTCGTTACAGATTTAAGCAGCCGAGCATCATTCGGACGCTGCTGTTGATCCACGGCTTTCCTGATTTTTAGATGAGCTGGGAAGCGAAAGAGGCAGGACTGCCTCATATTCTGAGCTTCACTACGGCTCTTACATACGTTGTCCATTTTTTATATTGTCAGTAAATAAAACTATATTTCATAAGAAGACATATACAACATAAACAATAATGAAAGTACCTCAACCCAAGTGAGTAAGTTGTCGTGTATGAAGCAAAGGTACAACACGTACTCATTTTGAACATTCAACATTACATCCCTAAATATTTTTAACTCAGTACATACCAGAGTTGTAATTTAAGAGGACGATTCTACTTTTTCGTTAAGTGTAGCATAAATATAAACACTACATTCTGTTCTCCGCCAGTGGTCACGTGCATTTGTTTGGGTAGTATAAGAGTGGAGGCGGTGCAATTTTCACTCCAGCAACATAAATCTAAATCATTTCCTGTACCGAGTTAAAAAGAGTTGTACGTATGGACAAGTGCCACATCATCTCATGATGGCCTCTTATGATTTCTCAGGTGGTTAACAAGTCACCTGTGTTACCACCGCTGTTGTAATATCATCTGGAACACAATATAAACACACTATATGTGTGATTGGAAGCGTGATGTTGTGACTGCAGTGTTTGCATGACTGGATCTGATATTTTGGTCATGGCTGTAGGCAGCGCTGGAGGAGTTTAGGAATGTGTGACCACATGTGGGCCCTTTGGCCTCACGACTGCATGTCTTCCTCCCTTGTCTGGGTCCGAAGACACGGACCATCACACCCCTGAACGTCTCCTCCAGGTCCACTGTGTGACAAACCGCAGCCGACAGCCACCCACTCACAAACTAGAAAATGACAACCCTCGGGACGGATGAAGCTTAGAAGTCTAGTAAATATGGAGCGATTTCCCTTTTACAGCTCTTTAGAGGGAGCCGTGATTGCTTCCGCCGAGAGTGGGCGACTGTGCGGCTGTGGACATGTCATGTTCATGTCAATCAGCAGGTCAGACTCTGTACCTCTGTGATCTGAGGCCCTGGAGCTTCAGACTCCTGCTGCCATCTGCTGGACTGCCATTTGCTTGGCTGAACTCACTCAGCTAGAATGAATGATCTGAGAAACAGAAACTCACAGTCAGCTTGGTCGATTTCAAATATTCATTATAAGATCATCTTCAAATCTGTATTAGAACCACTGCAAAAACTTCATATTATGTTAATTCAGAATATAGTTTGTCGTTAAAATCTGCAAAAAACTGCCCAGAAAGATTTGAAACATCCTTGATATATTGCATAGTTTGAATAATTAATTACTTCCTAAATATATTTTTAAGTAAGTTATGTTTATCCCCCCACCCCCTCATGCAAACTTAGGTTTGGCCGCCGACTGCTGTAGGTGTGGGATGTGTAACTACTTTAGACTCTTTGGCATGTCTCAAAATTTTCCTTTTTTTCCTGGCAGGAAACGCTCAAAATTAACTTTTTTTTTTTACTCCGGTGTCCAGTGACCAGTGAATTCTACTTTCAGCTGACCCAAACTGAAGTCCTTTTTTTATAAAACATAAGATGAATATAGTTTAAATGTCTACATTTACATATACACACTTACACACCGAATAAGCACAAACACACTACAAGGTGGTCATATATTTGAAGTAAAGTTAAACAAAATCTGCAAAGAGAGGCAAGATCAAACAAATAAACTACAGCAACACCATAATTATATACCGACTATATACTTATATACTATACGGACTGGTGCTGTCAGTTTACTTGTCAAAGAAAGTATGTACTGAGTTCATTCTGCAGGTGAAAACCAAGCCTGAGTCTGCTCTCTGCTGGACAAACAATGCAATGAGGACAGTGTTACTAAAGGACCTAAAACATGCAGCATTTTATGACTGCAATTTCTTCTTATGTGCCCAATTTGAATGTTTTCTATCAGGTAAACTCTGTTCAACAGATATTGTTGAAATTAAACCTGTACTAACATCTATGCAAAGTAAACTGCTATTTAAAAGCACTTTACAAAAGCAAAAAATATGAAAAAATATGTCACTAATGTACAATATAATCAGAATCACTTTAATCCGCCAGGTATGTGTACACACACACAAGGAATTTGACTCCGGTTACACTTTGCTCTCTTAATACAAACATCAAAACTTATACAGACACAGGTACAGTTAAAAAACAAAACTTGACAGGTAAAAACTATAACTAACAAAAACTATGTACATATAAAAAGGTATATATATAGACCTTTTTTTTACGCTGAATGGGAATGTGCAATGAAATGCTGCTGCGATGGAGCATAGCGCAGGGGTGAAATAATAAATATACACATGATATTTACATAAATAATTTATAATTTACAGATATTATACAAGTGATGTTACTGACATTTTGTGTCCAGTTTGATCTGTTCATCACAGAGACAGCCTGAGGATAGAAAAAACTGTTCTTATGTCTTGTTGTTTTGGCGTACACAGTGTTCTGTAGTGCCTATAATAATAATAATAATAATAATAATAACAATAATAATAATACTAATAATAACAATACTACTAATAAGAAGAAGAAGAACAATAATTGTTAGTGTTTGAGGTGAGTTAATTATATTTGAGGTGTATCAATCACAGTAATTGTAACATGTTTAATCAGATTTAATCATTTATTTGTTTAAGGGCTAATTAGAGTATTTGTTTTTCTAGCTGAATTTACTACCTGTTCACAACAACACAGTCTAATTATCATTAACCCACAATGAACATGAAGGCCACACACTCCCACACGTGTCATGTAAACAAACACAGACACTCACCTGAGCTGAGATCAGTTAGCTGTCGGCTAATGGCGAGCAGGGAAGTGACGTCACACACGAAACCAGACTCGACACATTTTTTTTTTTTAGATACATAAAGAAACCAAACAAATAAAATAAATAACCTGTTTGCACACAAAACAAAATAATATATTCGTTTTTAAAAAAAAAATCTTTTTAATAAACGAGTGTTCGTCAAACGCGTTGACGTCAACGCGTTGACGTCACGTCCCCCGGGTTCAGGCGGGCTGCTTGAAAACACGTCGAGCTGTTTTCTTCAGTTTCTCGTTTGTGTCGCTAAAACTAACATTAATTAACGTGTTAGTTAGTTACATTAATTCCCTGAATGATCGTATACATTTGTAATGATCGACAGTCATAGCTAGATTAACATTTAACGGCCAGGAAACGTTATTTAACTTTATCGTAACTGTTAGCTGGATAAATCAACAATGGACCGACCGCCACGGTTTGTAAACAAACTGCTTAAATCCTTAATTTGTGATCCCGGTTCGTGTTTAAATGCTTAACACGATGCTTCTGTTGACACACACAGGAAGACAAAGGTTGTGAATTACTGTGAAGCCAAGGACTTTGACGACGATGGTGAGAAACTGAGTCTCCTCATTCATTAACATTAGTTTAACTTAAATAAGATGTTGGCATCGTCACTGTAAGGCAGATTTTAGTTAATTACCATCAAATGTTTGCTAAATAACATAGGATAGGTTTTATTTACATTATCCACTTTTATACTTACTGAATAAAAACAATATTACAAGTAAGAAGCATCCACAATAGTACTCTTCATCTCTCTTCATTCAGGCAGCAGATGGTTGGTATTGTAAACAAAGGTCACATGGTTAAATGTTTAGTTTTATTTATGTTATGACCAGACATCAGTCTGTAATACAGTCAGCACACATGATCAATATCATCAATATACATTTAACAGGGTTCCCACGGGTGCTTGAATTCCTTGAAAATGCTTGAATTTTAATTCAGTGTTTTCAAGGTTGTGAAAATGCTTGAATTTTTTGTGAAGTGCTTGAAAATGCTTGAAATTTGTGCGATGTCTATCTCAATAAACCAAGAGAAAACAAAAATGTTTCCTAAGCGGCTACGCGCTTGATCCGATGCCTTTACATGCAGAACTCAGTTATCATACTCGAGAAATAACAGTCGACTACTATCGACACCTGATACATTACATTCCAGTAAATCATGAGTGTCTCTTGTCTGTGTTTTGTCTTCCTGGGGCTGGTACAAAGCAAAGCATACTGGTTGATCATCAAGCAGCACGAGCATGTATCTTGTTAATGGACAGGGGCAGTAAGTGTGGATTGGGTCTGTGTGATGGTCCTTGCTGTGAAAGGTTTCCACACACTGAAAAGAAATTACTCGTCTGCTGATAGACATACTTTAGCCCCCTTCAGGCATTTGTCACTGTTATTGCTCTATGGTAGTTACACAATACACCGCTCACAAGCTGAGAATACAAGCCAGTTCACAATTAGTTAAAAATCAAAACAGTCAATCTACCACCATATGAAATAATGCTAATTAGACCCATATTATTATGCCATACAGTGGCACCGCTGCGCTTCCCATGACCATCATGGCAAACACAACTAGTAGGCTACCTATTTAAAGGTGCTGGAAAAATGGAAAAACTGGTGCTTGAAGGTGCTTGAAAAGTGCTTGAATTTGTTCATGAAAAAGGTGTGAGAACCCTGATTTAAATGCAGACAGGTTTATCGCATATTATGGATAAAGGTGTACCGACATGATGTGTGGTAGTAGGTAAAGGGGATGAGAGAAGAAACTGGGATCGTTGATTGATGATGTAGGAGTTCGGAGATTGACCGGTGTCGGCTGGCGGCAGTGAGTGAGGGAACTGTTTCTTCGTCGCTCTGCAGGATTTGAGCCCTGTGTTTGAAGGAAAGAGAGAAGAGAAAAGAAAAATGGGTTTGGAGGGATGTAAAACGGATAAGGTGTGCTTCAGTACTGGGATGAGTTCAAGGCGTGGTCCTTGCCTTTTTTTAAATGGTGACAGTTTGTAGAAGACTTGAAATAGAAAGGAAGGTACACACACACTCGTCTTGTCTCACCACTAACATATCTCTATGTTCATGTTGCGACAGATGAGGATTTTGCCTGCGTGAAGGCTCCACCCAGCAAAAAAGCCAGAGAGGACGTGAAACAGGAGCACAAGAAATCATCGAGCAAGTCCTCCAGTCAAGAGTCCAACTCACAATCAAGCCAGAAGAGAGAGAGGTAGAGACCGGACGATGCGACCAACTCAGATTGAGAGAATGGTTTTCAGTCTGATGTCTGTAAAATGTACAAACATTATAACAAACTCTCCGCATAGGCACAGCTGCTGAATTAACAGGATACAGTGTATGATGAGAAATTAACTTTTAAAGAGTGGCTCTTCTTCAAAGTAATCATAACAATGTTTCGTTACACGAGTGAGCTCAACGAGAAATTACAGCCAGGTAATTCTCAGTCACCCAGTATATACGATTATTTAATTTCTCTGAACTGAGCTAAACAATAGCATGTGACAGATTTTAACGTGGCGTCTGAGGAGTAAAATAAAAGGTTAATATCACAACACATCATCATGCATTCAACATTAAATCTGTTTGTCACAGAAGACCCTTGGATGAGAGGCTGCATGAAAGAGATCTAGAAGCAGCCATCACACTATCCTTGCTCAATAATGCAGACGGTGTAAAGGACCTATCTCCCACCAGTAAAGGTACGCTTGGGCTTGTTAAATTAAAATTATGGTCGTCTGTTGTTAAAGGGTTTCAACTTGGATTCCTGTTTTTTTTTTTCCAGGTGATGTGAAGGTTCAAATTCTGCCGGATGAAAACACAGATCCAGCTTCTGTGCACCTGTCCAACTGCAGCGTGGACAGTGCAGTTTTCGGTAAATAGACCCTCATTTTATTCTTTCTACAATAGACACCTCCGTTATCTAGGTTAGCCTTGAAGTAGTTGGGCCTAGCTATACAAAAACTAGTAATATTGGATGCTGAATTTGATAAATTCGTTTACTCTGCAACACAAATGAGACAAGATGCAATAGACTGTGATCAGGGATAAGATTGGGGTCAGGTTATGGTAATTTTGATGAAACTGGATCATGTTTTGTAGTTTTCCCTCCGGCTGCTCAACTCTTCCTGATGGACAAATAGCTTCACCTGTTGCTAAAGTCACTGCTAACTACTAGACAGTCCTTTTAGTCGCTCCCTGCTGGGCCCCCTTTTGTCCACTGTACATCTTCTATTGCACATTTAGTCCTAAATTTGATCTTGTTTGATAGAGAAAGAATTTGTACAAACATTTTGCAGCTGTTTAAAGTTTTGTTTTCTTTAGGTCTGGATGAAATCACATCAGAAAAGGACTCACTTGCTTCCTCTAGACAGAGAAACGCTGCTGCTAAAGCCACAGAAGAACCAAGGAGGAAGCGTACAGATCAAGATGAAGATTATAAGCCCAAACTGACACCAGGTTGTCACCCTTTCATCGATCTCGAAGTATCTGCTTTCTGACATTCGATGTTGATTTTCTTCTTGGGTCAGTAAAATAGCAACAATTCCTTTCCAGATTCAGAAAGCGATGAAGATTTCAGTGAACCAGCTGAGAGCGAAGACGAGGAATTCACAGTGAAGAAAGTCAGCAAAACGAAGAAGAAGGATAAAGTAACCAAGAGTGTGAAGCCCAAACAGCCTCCCGTCTCTAATAAAGACAAGCCAGCGTCAAAACCATCAAAGCCCAAATCACAAGCAGCAGGTATGTTTGTGAAGTTCATGAAGAAGAGTCAACTTTTGGTTGTGCTTGTAACTTAATTTGGTTAAAAGTTATGAGAACGTCTTTGTCTCACAGCAGCGACCACGCCAGTGAGAAGTCCTCCAACAGCCAAACTCGCACCAAAGAGACCTGCTTCTTCCTCCACGGTTTCCACATCGAAGCCTACGTTCACTCCCAGCCCAGCAGGGGGCAAAATACCAAAGTGGACCCCGCCAGGTACAATGCAGTAAACCTTTCAAGTATATTTCACTTAACTGAACACTAATGTTAATAAACCTTTTTTTAATCTCACAGGTCAAATTGGTAGAAGTCCCGGTTCAACCCAGAGTCCAGCAGTTAAGTCCAGTCCAGGTCAGGGTCTGCGGCTTGGACTGTCCCGTCTGGTTCGAGTCAAACCTCTTCACCCGAGCGTTGCGATTCACTGAGTCATTTTACCTTCAACACCTATTTTAAAATCCTCCTCATGAGAGTTCATGCCTCACATTCAGAAAGAACTGTCTTACTTACTTTTCTTTTTTTTTTTTAAACTAGTCTCATATTGTTCTCCCATTTCTTTCTATTACGTGTCAACACTGTATATTATGTACATATAAATATATAAAATAAAATTTCAAATCAGTTTAATTTTGTATATTTTCATACTCACGTTGGGATAAAGTCAACAATGGCACTGTTCCAAACATGAACACATAATTTATTCAGGACACGTTTCATGGCACACCCAAGTAATTATGGTTGTAACCTTACCTGGAAGATAAATAATTTATAATTTATATCCTTAAATTGCAGATGATACAAGCATGTCAAAATAATATTGGATAGAAAACATCGAAATTTATAGAAACTCATCATCTGCATGACTGATTGTGACAACTGGTGGAACAATTTTAAATGTAGTGCATAGGCCCAGATGTTTTGGTGGTGAGACTATTCGACAGTGTAAGACACATGACATCTGCAACTGATAATGCAGGCAGCTTTACATATTCATTGGCAGTTTGGTCAAAGACTTATCATGTTGACAAGTGACTAGAAGGTGTGCAGTGATGTCTTTATGACAGGTCAATCAAATAGGTGTTTCTGGATAACAGGATATAATCAGGATATAGTCAACAATGCATAATATAATAAAACCTGAACATAAATGTCGGTAACCTTCTGCACTCGCACATTTGTTTCTATAGTTAGGTTTTGTTGAATTATACATTTAATTGAGTTATAAGTCTACATTGGCTTAACATTTAGTATTGAAATAAATGAACACAGGGGTTTTCTGTTTCACATAACACACTTTATTGTTTGATAGTACATTGGTTTTCTATTTGAAGCGTGCGCATTTATTTAGCTTTTGTACAGTCTTCGTTTAGTATAGTTTTCTAATCTCTGTTTAAGCTTCACAGCAAGAAGGTTTGTGGTCTTGCGGGGGCCTTTCAGGTGGAGGGTGCATGTGCATGGGTTCTCCGCGTACTCCGGCTTCCATCCAAAGAGGTTATAGGTTAATTAGTGACTCTAAGTGTTGCACACTTGCTCAGCTATGCATTGTGGTTCCCAGGCCTGAAAACCTCCCCTTTCCCTGTGGTGCCAACACTAATAACACTCCCCTGTATCGCAACAGAACAACAGAGCAAATCTAGTGTGAACTTTAGGATATTTGATCGACATCAACAGTGACTGTTTGTTCAAGCCTGTGTGTGTTTGTGTGTAGAAGGGGTGGAGATAAAAAGAGAAAGGAGGCTGCTCACCTGAAATTAAGGTCGACACCTCCTCCTCCTTATTTTCTCGATGCAAAGTAAATCAATGCACATAAAATGCCTAGATGCTCCAGGATGAGACCTGGCTGGCTTAAAGGATCACTTCTGGTCTTTGTTTTTGGGGGGGCTCTGTTGTACCTCAGCTCCATCAAAAGGGAGGTTCGTACCCATTCGGAAAGACTGCAGAGGGCTCACCACAATGAATCCATCAGGGATCAGGGACTGCTCAACCGGATGCAGAAGATGGAAGCAGACATCAATAGCCTGCGTGAGTCAAAGTCTCAGTCCGCTGGTACAAAATAAGGTTTCAAGAAGTTGATTTTAGGCCAGTAGAAGTTGATACAGTCTGGGCTGAATTTGGTGGAGAAGTTAAGATTTTTAGGCAATGGTGGAACTTTGCAACTTTGCAGTACTTTTCTTTAGTAATTATGTTTCAACTTCACACATTTTGGAGGTAAATATCATTAGTGTGTACATATTATTGCATTAATAGCTAAAATACGCTGATATCATTTATTATTATTAGTACTTTCTTACTGTCAATATACTCTGACAATAAAGCACTTTTACTTATGTACATCTGAAACAGTAAGAGGCGGTAGTAGCTCAGTCTGTAGGGATGTGGCTATATACATATGTGTAAAAAATTTCAGGGTTAATGAAATAAACCTTCTAACAGGATATTTTTACATTAGTATTGCTACTTTACTTAAGTGACGTATCTGAGTTCACTGAGCCACTGCATGGACCCACTTCACATTCAAATTCAAATAATTACAGTAAAAGACTGTTTGGTCAAATGTATTTATGATTTTGTCAACAGAATGTCAAAAATGTGTGACTTTATAACTTCCCAGGTCCCAGAGTGGCACCTTCAGATACTTAAAATTCAGTTTATATTGGACAAAGTCAAGCAGCTACGGACCGTTGGCATTTCTGCTTGAAATTTGACGGAAACAATTAATCAATAACTAAAACACCTGCCAGTTCATTTCCTATTCATCATCATTTTTTATCTTTATATCAGTGTACTTTGGGTTTCTAATATGTTAATGATGAGATCAGTGCAAACACAAACAAGCCGCAGGTTGGTTTTGAATCCGGGCCAGAGCCTTTGTACATGGCATTTGACAGTTATTAAGTATGTAAGTATTTTTAAGGGAGGAGCATCTGTTTGTTCAGCCACCAGAATATACTGTATTATGTCTACAAAGCTCTCTTGTGTTCACAGTCAGTGTGATGAATAGACTTGAAAAAAAGGAATCGGCGCCACAGACGATCGTAGAGGTGAAGAAGGAGAGGAAGGTGGTAAGGAAGCTGTATCCCAACTCGCATTTGTTCAGAAAGTGGGGCGATGACCTGACAGAGGAGGAGCAGAAGGAGGCCGAGAGGTTGTTTCAGAGATACGGCTATAACGCCTTCCTCAGCGACAGGCTGCCACTCAACAGAGAGATCCCTGACACCAGGCCGCACAGGTAATCATCACTGCTTGTACAGTTGTAGAAAGAAGGAACCTGTTGATCCACGCATCGTTCTCTCATCTCTCATTTTGAAACTTTCCATATTGGTCCAACATTACAATCCAAAATTTACAGTCCTTATACGCAGATAGTCTGATCTAAATAAGAGCCATATGAGCTTTATTTATAAGCATTTATATTCATAACCTGGACATATATTCATTAATTACAAGTGGGTACACTGGGGGTTACACAGGGTCAAGCATAGTGTTCAATCTCAGCTTGTTATGGAGACACTGACTTTTTTTCCTTGAGATACAGACCAGCTGCATGTTTGTGTTCAGCAAAGCAGGCGGCATTTTGATAATTACTAATGTAACCAGGGTAGAGGTAGAAGCCTCTACAAAGTCAGATAATGCTGGACCATTAAGAGTAAACTTCTTGTTTGTAGATTAATGACCAGTTAGGACATTGAGTAGTTGTGGCATTATCCCAAGGGCATATAGACGAGCCAGTGATAGTAAACAAAATATATTAATGCAAGCTTGATAAAACAAGGAATATTAAGATCTTATACTACTCCTATTTTATATTTTAAACTATTCATTTCTAAAAATGATTGTTAGGTAGTTGCAACCCTAACTGAGATACATCTTGTATACAAATTTCTTCGTATTTATCTGCTACTATAAATGATGTTTCCCTTCATATATCTTTTGGCCATGATTAAAAATAATCACATTTTCAGGTGTGCTGAGAAAAAGTACCCGGAGGATCTTCCCACCATTAGTGTTGTGTTAATCTACCTGGACGAAGCTCTTTCTGTCATTAAAAGGGCCATCCGCAGCATCATAGACAAGACACCGGCTCGGCTGCTGAAAGAAATCATACTGGTGGACGATCACAGCAGTACCGGTAGGGCGACCTGCTTTGACTAAATCCTGTTACTGGCTCTAAATGTAGGCTATAGTAGATGTACAAAGTAGTGATTTGGGGTTTCTAAATAACAACACACTCCTGGTATCTCTATATGCAAATAGCTTCCAGTATTTCAGATATTTACATCTCTGCTGCCAACGCACATATAAACAAACATCTTATTCATGCATTTAGAAAATTTGTTTCCGTCCTATAAACAAACGTCTTAATAGAGGCAGAGTTTTTTTTAAAGGCCCCGCACATTCTGTATTCTGTCCTGATCAGACTTCTGTTGGTTTACCAGTACAAATGGTAAACGTATTTATTGTTCCACCCTAAAAGGTTAAAGAAAACAAGAGACTGAGTGATGCTACAGTTAAGTCTACAGTCAGTATACCAGTTGATAACAAGAGTGACAGAACCTCAGAGGCGGATGACAGACTGGTTGATTGATTGATTGATTTGGAGTTATACTACTACATCTACTATTGTTCATGACACAAACATTAAG
Organism: Larimichthys crocea; assembly: GCF_000972845.2. Classification (NCBI taxonomy): domain Eukaryota; kingdom Metazoa; phylum Chordata; class Actinopteri; family Sciaenidae; genus Larimichthys; species Larimichthys crocea. Next base: position 961,354 of record NC_040030.1, on the reverse strand, counting down.
CTTTGCCTTCTGCAGAGGATTTAAAAGAAAAACTGGATGACTACATCGCCTCCATCAACAAGGAGTGTCCAGGCCTGGTGAAGAAAGTCAGCCACTCTGAGCAGCTTGGCCTCACCCAAGCCAGACTGTCAGGATGGAAGGCTGCTGTCGGAGACGTGGTGGCTATTTTGGATGCTCACATTGAGGTCCATGTGCAATGGTTGGTTTGAGTTTTGGCTCAGTTGTTTTTGTATGCTATGGTTGTGATAAATTCAGTTAATCTGTCGTTGTGTGTCCAGGGCAGAGCCATTGTTAGCTCGCATTAAAGAGGATCGGACTGTGATATTGACACCGGTGTTCGACAACGTCCATTTTTATGATTTGGCAGTAGAGCGCTACAACCCATCGGCTGACGGCTTTGACTGGGCTCTGTGGTGCATGTATGAGACCTTCAGACCTGAGTGGTACGCTTTAGAGGACAACTCACAACCTGGCAAGTACGTTCCAGTTTGAAGAGGCAATTCAAAGATTTATAATACAGAACAAATAAAAGAAATAAAGTTCTGGTTTACACAGGATATTCCAAAAACCTCTGTTGTTATTGCAAACAATAATCTACTGAAGGTAAAAATGCTGAATAATTTGATTTAAATTGAGTAAATTGGATGGTCCTCCCCAACTTAAGTGTTAAAAGCACAGATCTTGTGTTTTGTTTTACCATTTACAAGTGGTATTTTAATTAACAAAGTACTTTATTTGACATATATAAAACAGCCCAAGTTCCTGTTGAATGTACCGGGCTTTTCTCAGACAGGTTACTTACCCGCTGGTAAAAATTGTAGCGTACCAATTTATCACAGCTTCATGATAAGGCGTCAGTAAAAAATACAAAAAGATATTTTTATCTGCATACAATGACTCCATCTACAATCTATGCTATTATAAACAAAGCAATACTTCAGAGTAAACTCACTTACCTTTCCTTCCTTTGTTCAAACTGGCACACAGCTTCTGTATGTACCAGCATTACCGACTGAACACATAGTTTTACTTTAACGTAGCGTATGATTGTGTCCTCAGGAGTCCCTCCATCATGGGCATCCTTGTAGCTGATCGCAAGTTCTTTGGAGAGATCGGAAGCCTTGATGGTGGAATGAAAATATACGGCGGTGAAAATGTGGAGCTCGGCATCCGGGTAAGACTTTCAGGATGTTCGATGGGGACTGTAATTGAAGAAATACTCACTCAATACTCAACTTTTTGATCGTTGAGTGCACCACCTAAGTACAAAAAGACTCTGTTTGTTGGATGTTTACTGTACCTGCCTTTTGTCTAATGCATGCTGAGATCTGAGAAATAAGATAATGTTAGGCCATGCATATTTGTGCATTATAGTAGTGTGTACGTCGCTTTGTACAGTATGTGTCCTCGCACCATGTTAATTTGTGCTAGAAATAAACTAACTGCATACTGAGTGTCTGTTAAAGTCTACTTTTCTTTGTTGTTACTTTGTTTTGCAGGTGTGGCTATGTGGAGGAAGCATAGAAGTTATACCTTGCTCTAAAATTGCCCACATTGAGCGTGCCAAAAAGCCTTACCTCCCAGACTTGTCTGTAACTATGAAACGTAATGCAATGAGGGTGGCTGAGGTGTGGCTGGATGAATTTAAATACAATGTCAACATTGCTTGGAACCTTCCCTTAGAGGTAAAGGGTGATACCTAATTATTTATACAAATTAAGCATCATAAGAGTCTCATGGATATGACTAATGCAAACACTGTGTTTACTTTGTTTCCCACAGAATCATGGCATAGACATTGGGGATGTGTCTGAGAGGAAAAAGCTGAGAGAGAGGCTGAATTGCAAGCCCTTTAAGTGGTATCTGGATAATGTTTACCCCGAGCTTGACCCTAGGGATGACCTGCAAAGTTATGGAACTGTGAGTAGAAACAACATTAGACTATAAAAACAATTATCTTTGAAGGCCGTCAATCATCAAAGTTATATTTAATAAGGAGGATGTCTGTTCACAGTTAATTAAATCACCTTCACGCATGAAAGTTGTCCAAATAAATCTTTAATATGTTGGCTACAATACAGCTACAATCAGAAATACTTTAATAAACCCAGGGGGAAATTATTTAAAAATCTATTTTAATATCTATGGATATCAAATTGATTATCATTTAAACCAGCAGTCGCCAACCTTTTTGACTTCTGACCACTTAAAGCAAACCATTGTTTTTCTTGACCCATCAATATAAAATATATATTAGTTATATTACATATGTATCATATTTATGTTTTCACTATTTTCTAATGGATGTTTGTTTAATTTCTTCTTCTACTTCTGGTGATAGCTGAGGAATACCCTGGATTCAGACCACTGTGTTGACCAAGGCCCAAAGTCTGAAAACACACCCATCTTGTATTCCTGCCATCAACACCCATCTCAGGTATTTACAAAGTTTAACTACATAGACAGACTGTGCTATATTTTATTTGTGGCTAACTATTGTTCTTTGGTATAGCGCTGTTATTATCGCACCAACGGACACTTTTACATCGGCGGAATCAAATCTCACAAGTACAACAGCAATCGCTGTCTGGTGGATCCTGGGACCGGAGATTTTCCGGGACTGTACGAGTGCAATCCAGCCCAGCAGAAGTTCCACATGCTGTGGGACTTCAAACAGGTAAATATTGAAGTTTTCGATTATAAATCCACACCAAAGAGGTCATCCTGTTTTATTGTTGTGTTGTGTTTTATTTCCAGAATGGACCTGTCCAAAACAGAGAGACAAAAAGATGTCTGGAGGTTAAGATGGGTGAAAACGGTTATTACAAACTTGTTGTTCAGAACTGCACCGGTCAGAGCTGGAAGATAGATAATGTCATCGAAGACCAATTAAAAAAAAAAAAAAAAACTAGTGGGCCTAGAGGACAAGATAAATCAATGAAATGAAACAATTGGTGCACAAAAAAGTAATTTTTATTTAACTCTTGTTTTTGCATAGGCAACTTTGTGACTTATTACCTTACCATTTGTGACATTTTGTTTGTTTTGAAAACAAAAATGAATGTTCGCTGTTTACAACTTTTGTGTGAAATTCCTTGTTATGACAGTAAATGATTGGCTATGGACAACTTTGAATATAGAATGTTACTTTGTAATATTTTTAATTAATATTAAATAAATACATACGGAAATGCATTTAAATAAACATGCCTGGGACATACATAAAAATGGCTATGAAACAATTCCTGTACAGAAGCCAAACACGACTGTGATTGTAAATATTTTTTAATGCCGTTATCCTGAGATTATTTCAAAGATAAATTGATAAATTATCTTAGTGTCTTCAGATAACAGAATTAACCCAAGATCTAAAAGACTGCACGGTTGGGATTGTGGGGTAATTCTCGGCTTCGGTAATTCAGGAATAAGTAAATGAGGCAATAATTATTATTTAAGTAAATTTATTAATAAACAAGTCAATATAGCTCAACATATAAACTTTTATATTTTTTTAAAAGACATTTTTCAAAAGGCCACATTATTCTCAAGCTCTTTTTTATTTACATCTTAAGGCTCAGGCCAGGCACTTTAACACATTTAACAGGGAATACGATAACATTACTGAGGTGGCTTTTCTTGCCTGGCGTCCTCATGTATCTCAACTGATTTCCGAAGTTTCCCGATAGACCGATTTCTTACGGTAACTGCCGTTAGCGAGTTAGCTCTGGCACCCTCCCTGTCGGTCCAAAACTCCTGTTAAAGTGATGGAAATGCAACATTTTTGCAGTGCTATGAGCTGAAATAAATACATGTGAAATCATGGAATAAAAGTCCCCTGAAAAAGCCTTTTTAAAAAATAATAAAAATAAATTATTTAACTATATTAAGATTCATTTATATATTAATATTTACATGTTTTGCCTTATTTATTCATTTCATAGCCATATTTATTTAATAGGTATATTTAATTGGATTCAAAGCACTTTTACAACACTTTCTTTGACTGGATTGGGGGAGACAAGAATCAAAGTATTGGCCCCATTTATTTATTATTGACTGATAAAATCCTACCAAACGACCTCAGGGTATGTTGAAAGCTTTTCAGCCAACATTTTACAGAGATAGTTACAGTGAACTGTTTAAATAAAGGCTGCCAACAGCCTGCAGATGTTTGCTTGTTTGGCACGTATCATGTACACGTGTACAAAAGTTCAAGTCAAACAGGATCCGTTGTGGTTTGGCTGTCATGAATGATCAACAATGAAGGCATCCCATTTGTTCTGCCACATGGCGTATCCCGTGTTCTTCAGATGAGGTGGCAGAGAGCTGTACCTACAAGCAGAAAAGACGTTTTAAAAACTTGGATTTGTTTTGCTAAAAGAACTAGAATTCAGATATTATTATTGCTATTATTATACTGAGACTAACTTCCATGTTGACACTCGATCACGTCAGTGGTGTCTCGTTCCCACTCTTCCTGTTTCCATACTACGTAACATCGTTCCCGTGTATGATCGCCCGCAAAAGTTACGTAACGCTTTACACCAACAGCTTTTTCAGTGACATTGATGAAACTGGATCATATTTTATGGAGAAAGCCTGGCACGGTGGAATTATGTTGGGGCCTCAACAGGAGCTGGGCAAACAGGCGACGTAACCGGGCTCAGCAACTTGGACACATGGACATAATGACAAAGGCAAAAAGACCCAAGAGGATGTTGACGGGGGAAACTAAGAACAGAAAATGAGAGTGACTGAGCAAGAAGTTGTGTTGTGTAAATCTGGGACTGACTTTTAGTGTTTGGTGAAATAAAAAGCTGAAAGACAGATGCCGAGCTGGGCTGACTGCTGCTGGACTAGTCAGTAATATTGTTGTAGTTTTATTGTGACCATAAAACTACAACAATGGTATTACACTCTGAAACTGGTGCGCTAAATCACAAACATGTCTACGCAATGTTGCTTTAAGTAATTTATTACAATCCCAACATTTTGTCACCTCTGATTTTTGTTACATTTCTATTCTTGTGCTGCAACACTTTCGAGTAGGGATCCCTACTGACTTTCACCAGACTTGGAGAGTAGACAGAGCACACAAAATATGCTTATTAAAGTCTGGCATCTGGTTAAAACGGTGACATGAGATAAATTAAATCAACTCATTCTCACCTGATAGAGTTAACAGCAAGCTCTTTCAGAGTGCCAAGGTTTGCTTTTAACCCTCCGATGCCAACAAAGGCTTGATAGAAGTCATAGGAGAGGCCCGTGGTGCCGAACAAAGCCGGGTCATCAGAGCTGATCACCATCGGGTGGCCCTCAGACATAAGCACAGCTGCAGGGTGGTTACGAAGGTCTGAAACCAGCTTCAGTACCTGGAGGTCAAACACACAGATCCACATTGAAACCACTTGGGGTGCAGCCAGCAAAACTAAAGGATCTGTGTGTAGGATTTAATAGCATCTAGAGTTGTGGTTGTGGATTGCAATCCCCTCCACTCACCCTCCGAACATGGAGGAGAAATGCAAATGAAAAACATGGTTTGTCTGTGGCAGCAAAGAGGATCCGCTGTGTCACTGGATATAAAACTCTTATTTCAAGGTACGAAATATAAGAATTCTCATTTTAGATGATTAATTTCTGCAATATTCTGTAAATAGAAGTCTAAAAATATATATATATGTTTGTTATATTGTACAAAACTAGACAGACAAAGGGTGTTTTGATGTTAGGATTGTTAGTCGAGGATTAAATTTCACTGCATATTCTGACAACATGTATAACATGTTGTCAGAATACAGCAGTAAACCCTGGAGGTATAAGTTGCCAATATCAATACCAGGACTGTTAAAGCGTCAGGAAACATGCAATCTCGATGTGAACACATGAAAGTACAGTCTGAAAAGTCCGGACCGTGGACTAGAAATATTCTTTTCTATATTGTGCCAATGACAGTCTGACCTGGTTTGAAATGGGGCACAACTCCACGGCCACGTTTCTTTTCCTTGAAAGCTCTTTGGCAAGTGGATGATGTGCCAAAGCGTAGCCGTGTCCGATGCGTGTTGTGTTGAACAGAAGGGCGTCGAGGAGGTTTTGATCTACGTCAGTTCCTTCATCATCTACAAACATACACACACAATGTGAACAAAAGCGAACTGTTACTGTACTATTACAACCATGTGTTTTACGTATTTTGATCGACCCACCTGTCTCTCCTGCATGAAAGAAGTATGGTAGAGTGACGCCCATTTCAGCTGGCAAAGAAAGTGCCTCCCTGAAGTACCAAAGGGTCCCCACACTGTTCTCCCTGCCTACCTGCAAACCAATGAGAAGTCAGTTAGTAGTCAACTTTTAAATTATTTGGCAACTGTCTTGATAACCAATTTAATCTTTTGGGGTCACTTTTTTAAGAATAAAATGTTCAGATTCTCTAATTTTAGCTTCTTAAACGTGAATATTCTCTGTCTTTCTATCTTTGGGTTGTGGACAGAACAAGACATACAAGGACAACACTTTGGGCCAATAATGATCAACATTTTTTAAAACCATTTTCTGACATTTTACGGACCAAACAACTAATCGATTAATCAAGAAAATGATTCATAGATGAATCCATAAAGAAAATAAATGTAAGTTGGAGCCTTATTTGAGAACTGTTCCTGTTAAAAATACCTTTTAAATCAGTTACAGGGTGAGGAATTTCAATTCACTTCCATGGAAACGTGCTTGTGGACAAAACAAGACATCTGAGGACGTCACCTTGGGTTTTAATTGTGAGTGGAATCCCTAGTTAGCTCAGGGAAAATCTAATTAAATCTCTTGTTAAAACTTAATTTGAGAAAATATTTTCACTTCACAAGAGCTTATTGTTGTAAGTCATATAGTCATAGACAGATTCTTACCATGTCAAATCCTGCAACAATATCTGGGAAGGCCTTTTGCAGCTGAATGGCTTCTTTCACCGCTGCTTTGACCGCAGATACACTCAGAGCCCTGATGAAAGCAGCAGCAATAATAGACAAAAAAACGAAGAGAAACCAAGTAATCGGATGATAATTGGACAAGAGTCGCTCCACAACTTTACTGGGACTTTATCTCTTCTCTTGACATGTGTTCTTAATTCATTAACGGTCGTTATCTTTAATTGTAATGAACTTTGCACCGCAAAGATGAACGTTTTTCCACAAATAACATTTGACTTGAAACTATGAATGGTTGTGAAAAGAGGATGAAGTGAAGGAAAGAAGCCTGGATACTTTGTAATGCAAACAACACAGGCGTTGAGCTGCTTTACTCGGCTAAGTTCCAAAAATATTAACTTTACCAGTGCAGTCCATGCCTAGTTGTGGAAATATTTGTTCTGGTGGAGCCAAATAAATGTTTAAATAATCATATCACAAATCACAAATCTGATGTCACTCATTACTTTAAACTAATAAATGATGCATGTAGAACTGTTGTCTGAAAGCAAAAGGGCATGAGTGGGAGTGGTGTTATTCTGAATATCAGCACTCTCATGTGATATTGCTTAAATATCATAATTCATTATTTATTGGCATGTGTGTGCTTTTACTTACTGATTGTGGTCAGACATGCAACATGTGAGAAAGTTAAGAGCGGTGCAGCTTTTATTTATTTATTTATTTATTTTAAAAAGACTATGCATTATATTTGATGTCATGAAAAAACGTTCATGTCACATCACTTTCAATCATAATTATAAGTAAACATGAATGTAAAACTATTTTTTATACAATTTTCTATTCCGTTATTTTCCATAAATTATGTTACATAGTTTGAATGTATGGATGTAGTATGGATGTATCTATATAATGTTAAAAGTTAATTAATGTCATTTTGCATACTTTTGTATGTAATTTAAGAAAGCAGAAAAGTATTTTTTCTATACAAGAATAAGAAAAAATTTTAATTTATCATTATTGGCATAATACTTAAAATAAAGATTTGGTTGTTAGTTTACAGATATTTGTAATTTAACAGATTTTTGTATTATGTAATTAGAAAGTTAAAAATATCTGTGTTACGTTAATTATGCAGTGGTGGAAAGTAAGAAAAAAAAAAGAATATTTCAGTTTTCTTCAATTTACTGTAACTACATCAATATTATACTTTTAACTACACCACTTTGTATACAGTATATCGGTCACAGAGGGTATCTTTCTGCATAGTGAGTACTTTTACTTCTAATAATTTACATTTACTACATTAAAACTAGTACATTTTGCTGATAACATTTTGAATGCAGGACTTCTACTTGCAATGGAGCATTTTTTTTGGATTTATAGTTTTATTTGTAGTTTCCTCCACTGCAATAATGTAGCTTTTTTGTTAGTCTCTTGAATTAAGCATGTTTTGTGTCTCTTCTTTGTAGAGATCATTTAAACATCAGGCCGCACTACATAGATTTGTGATTTTATAAATTACCTGTGAACAGAAATGATGATACGAGCCCCAAGGAAGTCTGGATGATCCTCTATAAATTTCTTTGTAACTTCTTGAAATGTTTTTAGACACCAGCCTTTGTCGTGAATGGTTCCATCGAGCTCGTACGTCTGAAACACAGGGCGAGATTTCAAATTATAACATTTAAAAATGTCAGATCTACCACGACCTTATATCGTGGCTGGAGCTGGTGACCTGGTGTGAACAAACAAGCAGACACAAACCCTCGAGAGCCCGCTCCTCAGTTCCAGATACATGATGTTGTCAAGCTGAAGCTCCCCTAAACCTTTGTAGTAGTAGTCCCTCAGCACCGGGGCGTGGGTGATTAGCCCAGCAGCTGCAATAAAAGCTTTCTCAAACTTCTCCCACACAACATCTTGGTTTGGGTACTCACCATCCGGATCATCGGTGAACAGTGTGAGGTGCTGCATTAAACTGAAATACACAAAAAAATCAGATATTCTGGGTTAGGTTCTCTCATTTATATCTTATCCCGAGCTGTGTTTGGTAATATCTCACTCAACCTGTTATCAAAGCCTGCAGGATCTCCTATTTTGGCTCTCAGGGTCTCAAGCAGTTGCCAGTAGAAGCAGTCCCATCGTGGGAAGGGCTGGCGGTCGGAGAACAAAAAGCGGACCGAGTTGTCCCACGTGAAGCAGATGTAGCAGTGTGGCCTGTAGGTGACGTTTTTCACCAGCCACTCGACACTGACCAGAGAGGAGCTGTGGATGTGGAGGGCTGCACCTGGCACCAAAAACATCAGGATAAAACCTCAGACTGATGAACTGGACCTACACAGTGACATAAAATGAAGGTCTTGGACCTACAATGCAGCATGATGATGTGGTTTTGTTGTTTTAAGTCGTCTTACATCGTTGTTTTGTGTCAATTTCTGTGTATGAAATTGATTTGTCACTTTGTAGTTTTTGTGCATCATTCTGTCTCCAAACATTTTGTGTCTTTCTAGTCATTTTATAGATGTTTTGCATAACTATGTAATCATTTTGTGTCATTTTTTTTATAATTTTGTATCTTTTTCTAGTTTTGCATGTTTTTTTTGTGCTCATCTTTGATTTGCATCTCTAATTATGTTGTCTTTTGGTCATTTCATTAAGAAAGGATCAGGTTTATGATTAGTTTTTATCTCTTTCTGTTTTATTCTAATCAAAACACTGCAGCTCCAGTATGCCGTGCAGCTATAATATCAAAAGAATAAGAATTACCTTTAGGCATCTTCTGCAGCATTTTGAAAATTGAACTCTTCTGGATGAGAGGCTTGGCTTTGAAGAAATGGATCGCAGGGGGAAACTGTGCAGCAGACATCTCTTTCTCCTTTAAATGATGCAGGTAGGCGTCAAGCTTCTGCTCGGTGGCCGTCAGCGCCACTTGGCCCCCCGTCTGTCTGAACGCTTCCTGACGCATCAGCAGGTCCCTTTGAGCTGGGTCAGGCATCCCATCAGTCACTCGTACAAACCACAGAAGGGGCACATAAGTGACCACAGCCTGGCAGATTGAGATCACCATGTCCTTATCTGCCACAGGAGGGTGCTAGAACATGATCACACACCCTCCACCCGAGCAGGATTGCTTTGTTTGCTGCTGAAAATAAAGAAATACATCATGAGACATGAACTAAAAGACATTAAAAGTTCTTCTGCCTCGGCTGAGGAGTCGGTGTAGCTTCTGCAGCGTAGGAAGTGAATAAATTCAGCTTGTTTTAAGGTCATCAACTTGATAACATCAGCTTGCATTACGGTGCTCACAGGGTCCATTCAGTAGCCTGACATGACTGTTCCACTTTCTGAGTAAAATTAGTGGAGAGAGAAGTGACAAACAAACCTCAGATCATTGAGAAACTAAACAAGAACAGTAAAAATCTACTAAGCTACTTTAAAACATAAAATACTCACAACTAAGAAAGAGCTCCTGGTGTCCTGTGTCTCAGCTCAGCTGTCTCCCAAAAGAATCAGCTTGTTTTCCCCCTCAAGAGCGTCCGCTATCAGTCCAGACTCGAGCATGTCAGCAAAATACTCAGAGCAACTGGATAATTGAGGCATTTTTGTCTGACAAATACCATGTGATAAACTAATGAATCAAGCATGAATGGCCAGTGTTGTAAAATAAATGTAGAAATTGTACGTCGCTCAGCAACGGAGAAGACATTGTGTGAACCACACACAAACAAACAAACAAAAAAAAAAGCAGAAGAGATATTAATGATTTATATTTTATTAGGTTTTACATTTCCACAATATTTTCCAACATTTTCAGTTTGAGACACAATCAAGAAAAAAAAAGAACAAAAACAACCACACATACATATAATTTAATCTGGAAACCTCATATACATACAGTGCACCCTCTGGAATTATGATAACCCGCACTCGTTTAATGACAGAATAACACATGGTTGATGTAACATCAATAAATTAACTCTGTAAGGTCATGGAAAGTCTTCAGTTTTGTTTCTAGGATGCTATTTTTTCCCCCCATCTGTGATTGGTTGGAGCAGACACCAATTAGCAATACAATGCCCCCCGTGCAACTTATAATATGTGTGGGGGGGGTAAGAGGTTAATGAAACTGGGAGAAACCGTGACACAAATGCTGTGTTTGTCATGAAAAGTGATCCAATTAGAAAGCGGGCCGTGTTAAACATCCAACCGTGACGTCCGTGACAAATCATTGTAAACCGAGACCCTCGAAAAAGGGGAAGCAGCAGAGTAAACCAGTCATTACAGCGGTGCAGTACAGTACAACGCACATCTGTAATGTTGAGATGCAGCGACTATCATGTCCCTTAATGCACAGAAAAATACAGCGATACATCACACAACAACAATGCATGTCTCTTTTGCATCGGGAATTTGTTTCACAGACAAGAGGAATGACGTTTTCTTTTTTTTTCATATGACAAAATAAAAAATAAACAGGAGAATACACATCGGAGCTGCTCAGTCCAGAAATTTGCGGTTCGGGTTGGCACCGAAGAGAGCCACTCGGATTTCAGGCATCATCTGCAAACACAGAAACACATAAATTATAAGATAGGCTGATGATAAATCAGGTTTTATATTAGAAAAGAGTAAGCTCCATACAACTTTCTAAAACCTGAAGTGACATAAAAATTCAATTTACTCAGAGAAGACTAAAACGTTACAATGAAATGATAAATGAACAAAACCTCTGATCAACGACTCAATTGTTCATTTCAGCTCGAATTATTTATCTATAAAACTGCAGAAATATGAGAAGTCAAACATTTAGGAGACTTTTTAGGGTACATTCAGACAGCATCCGGCACTGTGGCGAAAACATCAGTTTTTCCATTAATTTGAGCGTGAGTCGGATCAATCGTCAGCCTGAAATGTCTCTAAAACCGAGACTATCCAGGTGGATTAAGGGACTAAACTCTTGATACTCTATCATGTTGTGTTCTGGCTTTGTTTATTTCATGCACCATCTTCTAAATCTGAATTTGGTTTGATTTGGTTTGCGTTCAATGTTTTGAGGGAGGAAGAGGAAGAGCGAGCTGCGGTCGGGCGACTTAGACAGTGAATGAGAGTGAGCGAGCGCCGACATCGATAAAGTCGGTTAATCAGTGAAATGAAAAGTTATTCCCTGATTATTTCACAGTGGATATGTTCAACACAAACAGACACACCCACAGCAGCCCCCTTATTTATTACTTCTCAACTCCTCTGACCTTTATTTAACTGGAAAACTTTAATGAGACAAAACAAGAGACACAAGATCAGAATTAAACTAATTTGATTATAAACTCATAAATGTGAATAAAACATAAAAACAACCTAAAAATCTTTTTTTTGTTTTAAAACGTCAACAAAATAAATCATTAATATCAAGTCTTTAATCTCATTACTATTACTTCTATTTTCTCATCTGTTATTGTTACTTTTTTGTTTGTCTAAGTGTAAATAAAGGTTATATGTACATGAGAATAATCTAAAAAGACAATAAATGAATGACACTAACAAATAAATACCTAAATAATAATATAAAAAACATCTGTCACTCAAGAATTTAAAGCTAAAAGAGCTTCACTAATCTCATTTTGTCAAAGACAACAACAGGAGATTCAATTGTAGACCACGAATAGTTTGATAATCTAAAAGCAGATTATGTTTTTGTTTGACCTTTATTTAACCGGGAAAGCCTCACTGAGATTAAACTACTTTAAAAAAAAAGAAAAAGTATGAAACAAGATTCCTTCCATATTCTGATATACCTCAAATATTTGTTTATTATCTCCTTTAATGACTATGGATGTACAGCATGTATACAGTAATGTGTAAAGTTTATTATGTCCTTGTCACACAGTCCTAATTTAATTTTCTGCTGTATCAAGTTGTGTAGATTATGGTGGGCACAGCCTTGTTCTTATTGCCTCACTTATTATTTTCTGATTATGTTTATTTATTGTCACTTTTTGGTTACGTGTATGTTACACTATAAAGGAAAAGATTTGATTCAATTTAAATTTGCTCTATAAAACATTGTAATTGATTAATAAATTAATAAACTATCTATCTTGGAAACAAATATTACTCCTAAAGAGCAGCTTTCTAGATGAGATATCACAAAGTTTCAGGTAATATAAAAAGCTAAACTAAAGTTCAGTTTCAAGACAAAATCAACATGTATGACCATTGAGATCTTTTAAATGGAAGGGGCGAATTAGAAATGGCAAAATAATGAGTGTTTATGATGCTTTATGATTTAAACATCTGGTGTTGATCATAATAATATGACCTGTTCCTGTTCCTACCTGCTGAGCCATGAGGTCCAGTCTGCTCTCCAGGGTGTTGGCCACCTTGATCTTCCCGTCACCGTTATAGATCTCAACACCTCCAGAACTGAACAGAAAAAATATTGAGAAACATTTCTCGTGCTCAATTTTAACTCTGTGACGTCTGATTCACGTTCACACATGTGATGCTTGCTTACATGTCCGGGGAAAGGAAGTTGTCCTGGTCGATGCGGACCTCCAGGTTGCTCTTCACAGCTGCTTTATAGATGGGAATATTCCTCTGGATGGAAGCCTGAAAGTGTCACAATATAAAACTGAATTCAACAGGTATGGAATAAAGACATAAGAAACCATTTCATATCCACCGCATTAATCTACAGTGAAGCTCATTTAAACGGATAAACAGTCACTGTTTGACTCACCTGTACCATCTGCACGTCCTGTTTACGGCAGCGAATAGTCACTTTGGGCTCCAGAAGCTGATAAAATCCCTGATGAGAAAGATGACGGTGAAAATATAAACACAGCCTCCTCAGAAAGAGATACATTTATAGCTGCCAGTTTAACAGTCTTGCAATAATATTAGTTTATTAATGCACGTAGAAACACCTCTCCGTATACTCTGAACTGCTGTTTGGTCTCATTTTACAAGGACACAGTAGCACTCAGCCTCTCAACAGAACAGCACACCCGACTCCTGCGCCCGGTCGAGCCCCATGGGCTAAGACCCTATAACCAGATGCTCACTGGGAGCTCACCTTTCAGATCTGGCTCCAGAAGGGGGGGACCCCAGTTTCCCTAAGCCGGATTTACAGATTCATGAAGCTTCCCTCCTCTGGGACTAATTTGTCTTGCGATACCCTATCAGGGACTACTGACCCGGACAACACAACTCCGCGTTAAGGTGGAGAATCTTTACAATACAGTCCAAAGGCACCACAGACTGTCTCTTAATTATTGCATACCTGTTGTTTGCAGCTCTAACGGTGATGTACAGAATAAACTAACAGCAGCTGACACTGAAAACCCACCTGTAAAAGCAACCCGTCCATCAGAGCTGGATACCTGGCTGGGTCTTTTGCGACGGTACCGAGCCGCTGGCGTGCCTCATTCAGCATTTCCTGAGGGCCACAAATACACACAAGAGGTTTTTATTATTTACAAAAGACGACAGTACACGATGTACAAAAAAAAATATGACAAAGTGATGTACGTCTCCTTACCGCGATCATGTCATCCCGGGCCTTCAGCACCTTCAGTCGAGCCTGGTTCATCAGGTTGGACATCTGGCTGTTAAGTAGACAAATAACACACACATTGTGTCTGTTTAGATTTCTAAGTGGGACTATGTTTGTTTGTGCCACCGAAGACGGTTACAAAAACAGCTCACAGAAGAGTCATTGTGGGACGGAAGGGGACTAAATAAAATTAGGGGAAACTCTGGTGTGACACATACAGATATTTCTTTGTTCCTAAAAAGGTTAACGAAGGGAGGCCTTGATGTGTCCTGTGATCGCATGCCATGACTCACATTTTCTTCTGCTGCTCGATTTGCTTCTCTTTCTTCTCGTAGTACTCCATTATCTTCAGCCTCTGGGTCTGCACCAGGCGGCCTTTCTCGATGTTGAACTCTTCTTCGGCCTGCAGGAGGAGACACAGTTCACTCGGCATGACTTAGTTTTTCTGATCGTCACTTTAAAAAGGGTTTCATTTGTGAGATTAAAGTTGATTAAGTTTATACTGAGTGATGTGTTAAAATACCATGTTTTATTATTATTTACAATTGTATAAAACAGATATCTGACAAGTTAGAAAGATCAATAAGTAGATGATGATTAATTATTAGTCAATCTGCTAATCGACTAATTATTTCTGCCCCACACTGTAAAGGAACAGCTAAAGTTAATATTATAGGAAAATCTGCTTTGGCTCCGTGTTTGCTCATCTTAAACATTATTGTTTACAGTGACAAGAATAAGAATAATCTTTATTTATAGATCACTTTTCTACCTTTAAGATAAAAACATATACACACACAAAACCAAACTCTGCTCTACATCTTTCCTTTGTATTCATTTACAGGTTCTTCCTGCTGCTAGTGACTTTAAATATATGAAATAAAATGGGCCGCATAGAGCTGAAAATATAAATAACTAATAAGATTTTATTGTCTGATTCTATTTCCAAATGATCTCAAACCATTACTGAAGAAGGTTACCTGACTGCCAGCCCACTATTATAACCCAGCCTCCATAGAAATATGCATAAACAACAATTATCATGTTAGTTGAACTGGACGTTCACTCATTTATAGACTGTTGTTTGCTTTCACTGCCCCTGGTGGCGAGTTTCACACATCAGAAGTCTCAGATGACGTTTTTTTAAATCATTAAACAGTTTAAATGTCAATTCTAATTATGCATGTAAATGATCTAATGTTTATGCCTTTACTGTATGTTTATTATTGATTTCATATGAATGATACAAACCTGTTTAAAGGGGCCTAATACAATTAAAACACTAAAAAAGGCCATAAATTATGACATCATTGGTCTGATTTTAATCAAATCTGTCCTGACATCTGTTTAATTTAATCAATCCTGAAGATTGAGTCCATACTCAACAGTTTGAGTCTCTGACCGTGAACTCGAGTCCATCAGGGGACTTTTGTTGCACGTCTTTCCCCCCATTTCTCTCCCCTTAAACTTTCCTGTCATCTCTCGACTGATGATTCACGAATAAAAAGTCATAAAATATGAAAAAAACAAACAAAAAAAGCCTCCACAACAGTGTGATTTTACCTTTGCATCAATTTCTTCTGCCTTCTCGTTGGCCTCCTGTTCGATGAAGGCCATCATGTGCTTGATCTGCAGACAGGAATGAAAGAATTCAACAAACAAAACAAAGACGACTGGCCTCCCCCACAACATTTCTATCATGAAATATGATCTCACTAAGGGGAGACAAGGTAGAAAATTAAGATCGTCACCGTGAAACTTTCCCGGTTGAGTACTTATGTGAAGGCAATTATGTTGTCTTATAGTTAAAAGATTCTTGTTTCATTTTGTTGATATATTAGAGTCAAATGATTTTACTGAGGGAATTTTTGATGTTTATTTTTAAATCAAGACCCTACAGGTGAATTTTGTTGACATGTTAGAATAAATGCAGAGAGAATTTTGGATCTCTCTTTTGATGACTCGATAAATGAGATTAATTTCTGCCGTGTTTTAGGAATAAAACGTGCGTAAAATGTAAAAACCTTCAGATAATAGATAGGGAAACTCTTTTTGAGAGTAAAACATATAGATTAAATACCAGAGAACACCATAAAATACTTCACATTTCTCAATAGAATAGAGTAACAAAAATGAATCCCCATTTTTCGTATAGGAAGTTTTCTGAAATTTGATGTTTTAAGTCATTTTCTGATTGTATCTGTTAGTGAAATCTGCACAAAAACAAACAAAATGAACTTAAACGTGGATGTTTGGGAGCACCGGTCTAAGAGAAGACGTGTTATGGAGCCATAATATCCCTAAATTTCAAAACTGTAGTACAATGAACTTCAAATCCTCATGTCTCTCATAATGAAACCCAGACTTGTTCCCTTCACCCTCTGCTGTGAACTGATTATCACCACGGTGAGGAATGTTCCTGTCCATGTCGCTCGCCTCTTATAAAACTTATAATAAAAACAGAGACGAGCGGCCGAACCTCTGCTGCGTCTTTACTTTTTTTAAATTTCAGAGTGTTTGCTAAAGATTTCCCATCCAAGTGTGCAGACAGTTCCTCTCCCTCCCAGTTCCTCATGAGAGGCCTGGCATGTGTTAGTCATGTGATCATCTGGAAACATGAGCCTCCACATCTCAGACATGACTTCCTTCAAAAGAGGCTGCTCATTTTTTGGAATAAAGTGGCTTTTCTTTTTTTCTCTTTTTACCCCATTGAACACGAACTGTATCTCGGGTTTGTTTTTATTTTAGACGCTGACCTCCTGCAGCCCTGCTGTCAATGTCACACACACACACACACACTGTTCATAACTTTAATAAAACGTTCAGTAACGTTAGAAAAACGCATGCACAGCGGCTGCAGACAGGCAGGTCATTGTCTGAAGGTGAACATTACCTGCTTCTGTACGTCGGCATCGCTGAGCGCCATGGTCGCAGCTGTCAGATGATCCTGAAATAACAAAATAACACAAAATTTAAACCAATGAGCGACAAAAGAAAACACCACAAACAAGATGAAGGCGTCAGTGCCGTGATGTGACCGTTAAATGGACCGATATTTACCCGGAAAGCTCAGAGGAGGTGGATGAATTAATCTGCGGCAGTCGTGACTCGTAAAGATGTCCACGGAGGATCAGCTGATCTGCGCCGTCACATGATGTTTACTTCCGGCCGAGCGGCCCAATCAGCTGTGAGAACACGTGACGAGCTTTTCATTAATTTAATCATTTTTTTTATTTATTATTTTTATTACACATGGAAATTATATTATTATTAATAGAGATTATTTTAAATAAATTACATGTTATTAATACGTATTATATATTATATTTTAGGTTGACGAAGATTTTAATTTAATTATTCTATTGTTTTTTATTTGCAGGTGGTTTTGAGTGCATAGTGGGTAAAAAATGAAAAAAAAGGCATTCATTGCTGTTAGTCACTATTACTGTTTACTCCATGCATGCATGTTTGCATCTGTATATACCTTGAAGAAACTTAAGAAACTAAAATAGATCATGGGAGACATAGATACTATATATATATATATATCATAATATATATATATATATAGATATATATTATATTATATATATTATATATATATATATAGATATATATAACACAAACACACACACACAACACACACACATTATACTTATATATTTATATTTATTCATAATTGATGATTACTTGTTTTACTTATACTGGAGTATTGTAACTAAAATAATTTCCTCCTGGGATTATTAAAGTATTTCTGATTCTGATGATGCACTTTAAACAATCAGTGACTATTCTCTGTACAGACACTAAATTTTTTTATAAGGTTTCAGATTTATATATCCTATAGTTCACTGTTACTTGGCTTCTATCTTACTGGTTTTATTTAACTGTTATTTATACCCTGTGTATATAGTGTTAAATTGTATGTCTTATAGGTGTACAGTTTTTTCTTGGGATGTTATGTTATGTTAAAATGTTGTTTTTTCTTGCTATCACTCACTATCTAACTTACCGTTTGGGAGCTGCTGTAACAAACACAATTTCCCTGTGGGGATTAATAAAGTATTTCTGATTCGGATATCTGACCTTGGCTGACCTGAAATGCGCTTGAAATAAATGTATTATTCTATCAAATAATTATTGGCATATATATCAGTTTTTATACTTGAGAATAAAATAGCCAAGTTATATTCTTATGTGTTTTTGTTATTTATATATTGCACATTATATTTTTGTGTTCGATTTTGTTGTAATTGTATTTTTTATTTTTTTACAGTTCTAATAACAAGCAAACAAACTTGGAATTTAAAATCAAGTAAAAAAAAAAAGTCATGACAGATCTTAGTAAATAAAAATACACAATACAGTATATGAACATACACTACAAATCAGGAAAGCGTGATGAATGGACAGTAAAGATCTACTCTCCCCACACCAAAGCCCTGGTGTTATTGTTTGCAGATTTACAACCTACCTTTAGAACCATGGTCCTGTAAAAATAATAGATAAATAATATATCAGGTCAACTTGAAAATTAATGGTAAGAATTCCTTCTTGCAGGAAAAAAAGCTTGTTTACATCATGAAATGCATGAAACTGTGACTGTAACATGTCTTGCCAGTAGAGGGAAGTAGAACTTGGAAAGTCCAGCTTTAGAAATAGCTCTTCTTCCCTTATCTGACATGCTTTTTCCACTCTGTGTCACCGGCTCACAGCACACTGAGGCCTGACTGATAATCCGCTGTTTGGACAGTGAACAGTGTTTACACTCACCCACTGACCTCTGTTAAACCAGTCAGACACACGGGTTAAAGTCTGATACAAGAATCAACTATTTACTCACATTATTCCTAATGTTTCTCACTCTGAACAGACAGCAGAGTCACCACTGACTGCTCTCAGGCCAACTGTTATGTCATGGATTTGGGAAGAGGGGTGGGGGAGAAGGAGAGGGAGAGAGAGGGAGGGAGAGAGGGAGAGGGAGGGAGAGACTTTGCTTGCCCATCTTGTTATTCCTGTGCCAGCTACAGCATGCATGTCTGCCTATCTGTTGTTTTGTGGCTTCGCCTCTGAATGCACGTCTCACCTTGATCTCCAAGCATCTGCTTCTCATCTGGCAACTCCTTCAAGGGGACGCAGGTATGCTGGGATGTTGTTTTTCTTCTTCTGTTCTTAGTTTTTTTAGCAAAGCCTGAAATCTGAAGAAGAATGTAGACTTGTGCCTTGGGTCAAAGAATGTGATCAGATGTTCTTTTTTCAAAGGGAGGCCTTTGTGTGCCGTGGTTTTTTGTTAGGAGCGTGTCTGTAAACATGTCAGTGAATTAGGAGGGTCACTCTGGTGCTGTGAAGGGCAAAACTCTCACCTTGCACATGACTTAGAAACTCCCACGAGGAGCTGCTGCGTCTGATCAAACCAGTTCTCCCATTTTGACATTGAAATTTGACCTTTAGTAAAAAAAAAAAAAGAAAAAAAAAATCTGGTGTCTGATATCACTGTCCTCATCACACACTAGCACAGTGCCCTAAATCTCCCTGATCATTGACTTCACCATGAGTCTGTTATCACGGGGACAGGATCAATGGGAATCCAATTACTCAAGTAGGCCAGTAAGTAAAGGAGCAGAAAAGGTGAGTCTGTGTGTGTGTGTGTGTGTGTGTGTGTGTGTGTGTGGAGGCAAAATGTAATGATAAAGACAGGAGACATGGCGTGAGACAGACAGTATGGCAGTCATTAGTGACGTCTGGCTCACTCTAAAGAGGGTGGAGGGATTCAGTGTCAAGGATTTTAGTCATCGATGCTTGAAAAAAATGACAATATACAACAGATTTAACAGATTTGAACGCTAAAACACAAACTTGACCATTAATAATCAGGTGATTTAGCTTTTTAAAGGCTCCACTGTGTGCTAGAAATGTTTATTCAAGGCCTGATATGCGCTTTTTTTAATTTTTATTGAGCTGCTAGACTAAAAGTCAGAAGGTTTTATTGCACAAAAAGTACCAAGCTGTTGCATAACAGGCGGGATGGGATTTTTCCTGTTAGGCAACACTAAAGAAACAACATTGAAAACTGAGACAATAGAAGCGATTTACACATAATATTTAGAGTTTTTGAAGGGGAAGCAGTAGAATTACAAAAAGAAGGAAATTCAAACTTTCCGTATATGTTTTTGTATATAGACCACTGACAGTCTGGCTGCCATCACGTTGGCTGTGCTGCATCTTTCACCTCCTGGGTAATCTAAAAATCAGCAAAGCTGTGAAACATCAACGGACCTGATACGGGCCAAATAACATCTGGTTGCTCATACGAGCACCTACCTGTCCTTCAAGACAGCCACGCTGTTAATCCTGCATAACTTTAAGCCTTAATATAATGTGAACAGGTGAGTTGTATATAAATTCACCCTCAGTACAGTTGTCATGAACGGGGAAATTAGCTACAGAGACCAAAACTGTTTTTTGTACCAGGCTGTAAACATGTTTATTTCTGCTGTGAAGTTGGACATTTGAACATGGCGACTTATGGAGACTGACTCACTTCTGGAGCCAGCCTCAAGTGGACGTTTTAGGAAATGCAGTTTTTGGCTTCACTTGATCTTGACTGCGTCTAGATCAGTGTTCAAAAGATTTTTTTGGCTTGTGACTAGTTTTAGAGAGATAAAAGAAAATTTATTCTTCCTCTTTGTGGGTCTCAAACCAAAGAGCTACAGTAGATGTTTAATGTTTAAAGACAAATTAAACTTCAGACATGATTATTTGATTTCTTGCAGATCTGCAGGCATTTATCACAAATCCTTTAAGATTATTTTATTGCCATTTTGGATTTGGTGAAAAGAAAGAGAGAAGTGATATCTGAAAAAAATGTGATTTGTACAGTCCAGCATCTTGAATCTAACTAGTAAATCTCATTTACATTTCACCTCCTGCCACCAATCATAATTACAGTTATGTGTTTTGCTTACAGTGAGTGACGCCTCTTGTTTCACAACTTAATGTAAGGTTGAGTGCAAATGTAACAGATATTCAAGCCCTGCGGAGGCTGTTAAAGGATTTGTCCCTGTTAAGCAGGGCTCTAATCTTACATTTATATTTAGAGGGCACAGGAAAACTGACTGGCACCAGTTGTCTTTTATAATTGAAATAATGTTAATGCATATCTTTGTAAACATTAAAATGTATTTTAACATTAAACTATATTATGAAATGTAAGATGTACCAAACAAAAGACATGGTTATATTCTGCTTGATTTATTTAAAAGTCTTGTAGATCGAGGAGACCAAAACAGTTTTACGGGACAGTCTTGATGTTCACCACCTACAGCTACAGACTGAAAATAAGAACTCCATGATGCCTCACCATAACCTAACCATCTAACCATAAATTGACAATAACTTTGGCTTCACTTGGCTTCACCCTTTCCTCCGCCGCCTCTCCGCTCTGTGCGTAGACAACAAAATGTTCAGTATCTGACAAGAAGTGCAAACAGCTGTAATGTGCAGAGCCAAAGAAGGCCAGATCAGCATCAGTGCAACTTGGCATTGATTCTTCAAGCCTCTGTCACTCTACTGGAGGGACGAACACCATTCTTTCAAAAGAATCGTGTCGAGTGTTGGTCCAAAATCTCCTATATGTGTTCAATTGGGTTGAGATCTGGTGACTGCAAAGGCCACAGCACATCATCATCAAACCATTTGTTGACCCCTCATGCCCTATCGGTGGGAAAATTGTCATCCTGGAAGAGACCACACTCATCAGGATAAATAAGATAAAGGTGATCACTCTGAAAAACTTTGTTTCGATCTGCAGTGACCCTTTACCCCTAAACCAGGCAACATTCAGGCCTGTATCAGACTGCACTACAACCCTACTATAATCTCTCTCTATGTGACCGTCAATAATCTTGTCCTGCACTGACATTCTCAGTCACTTGAGGAAGAGCTGCTCTTCTGTTTTCCCTTACACATCACATTAATGCACGATCTACTGACGTCCTACCCACAGATCTAAATGTAGATGTCACTTTACCAGTTGAGTAGTCTTACTCAACTGGCTGGTTGAGCAGTTAACAATGAACCCAGACTCACTTAGATCTTGATAGAGAATCTGCATCAGCAGGGCCTGCTTTGATCATTTATACACACCACAGAGCATGATTGGATTGCTGTGTGTAAACATCTGCATTTGTTAAGTTTCTCCACTCATTAACTCAGGTTTTTCCTGAGTTCATTTGTCACTTGTATGTGTGTATATCATAGATATCAAAGCTGTGTGAGTGGCTCTGACTGTGGTCATTTTGTAAAGCACCTACCTGTAAATCAAAGCGGACACACTGTTAATTCTGCATAACTTTAAGCCTTAATATAATTTGAACAGCTGAGTTTTATATAAATCCACCCTCACGGAGAAATTAGCTACAGAGACCAAAACTGTTTTTTGTACCAGGCTGTAAACATGTTTATTTCTGCTGTGAAGTTGGATATTTAAACATGGGGACTTATGGAGACTGAAGTGAATGTTTGATGAACTGCAGTTTTTGGCACTTCTGCACAGGCTTCACTTCACAGCTGCAGAGGTTGCTGCTTGGTATATCTGCCTAGTGGTAGCATATAGAATAAACTAGATACTGTATTGACAGTGCATTTATAAAATTAACAACTGGAGGTATGATATGAGTTTATATATAAACAGTAGTATAAGTGACAACAAAACCATTTTCCAAAACACTAATCTATCCACACCCAAATATTTTTTCACATTCTCATTTTCACTCATGTGCTCCACAGTGTGACACAGACAGGCCACATATTGTGAACGCAATACAACGCTGGAAGTGTTGAGAGTATCTATTTTGGGGCTGGCGTGCGGGGGGTGAATACTTTCTGCAATCAAAGCTGAAACACGGCACAAGGGGTGAAGAGGGTCACCTTGAGACCGATCGGCACATTTAAGCTGAATTTAAGCAACCAGTCATGCACACGGTGGTCATCCTTAATCTGGAAGCGCTTTCAAGATTTGAGATTAAATTTTTAGTGTCTCGGTTTTGGTGAGAATCAAAAGGTGCACTCCTGGAAGTTTTCAGACATAATCAATAATATGTCACTTCCATTTTATGTTCCCACCCTCGCGTCATGTGAAATCACTGAAATAGCTTCCACTCTTGGGTGACAGATGGAGATGTATATAGGGCCTAAACATAGTAAGATATGCAGGTCGAGGCTATAGATAGTCACAGACGCTGCAATACAGAGCAGCCAGTGAGCAGCTTTTTCCAACCACATGCCTCACCGGTGTCACCGAGAACACGTTGACAAATGTAGATAAGCATGATGCACGTTATTTATTTTAGTCGCTGAGTAAAGAATTCTTCAAATGATTTTGTTTGCAGAAAAATGAGACGATCCCGATGGAAACTGCTGCAGACTACGTGCTGAGTTCTCAAGTGTCCTGCTGTGTTGTTTTTTTATATCACCACCAGGGAGTGTTAGTCAGACATTTCCAGATACTACTACTGCTACTACTGCTGCAGCTGCTGACACTACTAGTAGTACTGCTACTATTGCTAATAATAGCAATAATACTAAAAATAAACTTAAGGCAATAAGTCAAATAAAATCAGGCAATTAAAATAATGCAAAAATCAAACAATGAAACCTGGCTGATTAGCTTTAGAGGGAGATTTTGCTTCTTTTGGACAGAGGCAGGATTGTCAAAAGATATGAGGTGCAACAATGGGGTCGATCTCCTTGAACTCTTGGTAAGAAAGCAAGCAAATAAGTGTATTTCCTAAAATATCAAACTATTCATTTAACATCATGGCTTTGCTCCAACTTTAGCATTTTTACTTGATGATGACTTGATATTTTTCCCCATGCCCTAAATATCATGTTATATTTTCTTTACAATAAATATACTTTGATCATATATAAATGTATTTAAACGTAGCAGAGAAGAAGGAGTACTCTAATTACTCAAGTGAACAAGTATCTTAGAATTGTACCTACAGAGTACTTTCACTGTTCACTGTCACATCTGAAGTTACCTGTTTTGTCTCTGCAGCAGCCAGCCTTCATTCTGGAGGGAAAAGCCCCAGTCGAACCCAGCAGGGGGGATGGAGGAGGTGGAGAGGCCCGGTCCCTCAGCCCAGGGCTCACTCTGCCTCTGACCCAGGTGGAGAGCCTCGGACCCTGGCAGAGCGAGAGCCTGCTGGCGGAGTCCTGGTCCACGATGGGTGACGTGGACCCTGAGGACACCAAGAGCTTGGACAGCGGTAACGAGACGGCTCTGGCCGGAGAGGAGAACCACTCTTCCAACTCTGACATGGTCCACCTGGAGCGAGAGGAGGTTGAGATGCTCGAGGAGGCGGAGAAGGAGGAAGAGAGAGCGAGGAGAACGGAAGAAGAGGAGGAAGACGATGAGGAGTTGCAGACGAGTGTGTTGAGTGTTTTAGGTGGGGAGAGGGAGCTGGTTGAGCTTAGGGAGGAGGAGCAGGACCTCCAAGCCCCAGAAACTGAGGGGCTCCTAGTGTCAGCAGAGGAGCCTCACATGGAGAGGGAGCCTGCGGAGTTCAGGCATGTGGTTCCCCCGATGGCCTTACCTCCTCTGCCTATCGTCAGGTTCGATCCCCCCTCAACGACATCCACCCCGGTTCCTTCAACTACAACCGCTGAAGCTGAGGAGGTTTATTCCCTTCAGGGGCTCCACCCTCCATCTATCCTTGCACCGATGGCAGCAGAGCCTCTGATAGAGAGTCTCGAGCAACTAAAATTTACACAGATTCCCCTCTCGGACGTGGAGGAACATTCGGTTGAAGCCTCTCAAGAAGCACCAGAAAATCCGGAGTCCACCGCTCAACCAAAGACTACCAAACCTCTGAGCTCCACTGAGCTGCTGTTTGGAGGCGCTGCTTTAGTAGCTGTTGTGGGAGTAGTAGCATACGGTGCAGTGGCCTACTGTAGAAAGTAGAAAACTTCCACCTTTAACCACGAATCACCCTTTCAACACAGGTCTTCTATTCCAAATGAAATATTCCACTTCGCTCTCTGAATTCTGGATTTTACTCTCCGAAACTCTTTGTATTGTAACTAATATTAGACCACATTAATTTAATTTCTCTGATTCGTCTCGTGCTACCTCAGCTCACAGCAGAGCTCATGGCCTTTGTTTTTCTGTACGCAATAAATCTCTGAGAAAACAGTAAAAATGTCATCCTGGAATATAAAGTCATGTACAGTACAATTTTAAAGAATCCTGAAACTTGAAATGTTGGTTTGATGTTTCTTTGTGTGATCGCGTCTCTTATTACTTCACCAAAAAAGGGAAGGAATCAAACACAAGTTCCTCTTTTATCTGTCATGTTACTCTACACTGCAGCTCACATTTTCAGCCAATAAAAACATTTTATTGGCCATACAAATGCTGGTTTGCAGATTTGAATGGGAATATTAATGCATTACAGCTCTGGAGATAACAATATGGACATGAAATCATATTATCTGAAACATGTATTTGTGCAAAGACATTAAAAACAGGAGAGTAAATGAGAATGGGTTGAAAACTACCTTTTTGGCTGCAATAACTTTTTGGCCACTCGGGGGCAGCAGGACTAAGCTGTGAACACAACAATGGCATATTGTTATCGTTAAAGTTGACAGGGTGAACTTGTTAGCAAACAGTTATCTTACCTAGGAGTGTGAAGTCCAACATTACTGTTCTTTTTAGCTGTGTTTATGCCTCTACTAACTCCTATCTAAGGAATATTTGGCTCATTAACCGATGCTATGAGAGCAGGCAGAGTGAACCAAAGCAGTGAAGGTTGGTTAAAATGCCTAAAATCTACTCGACCTGGGGGAACCTGCAGAGTTAGGACTTCTTCTGCTGTCGAATATTAATATAAAAGGAATGATTACTCAAAGCAACAGTGTCTACTCATTCAGGTATAAGATTTTTAACCAAACACTGATACTCCCTTTTCATTTGAAACCACTTTAGAGGTGAGAGAAGAGTGAACAACATCTAATTTTTCACACAAAAAAAAACAAAGATTGGAGATTAGAGTTCAGCAGAAATATGTAAATCTATCACTGTAGAAAGGTCTGCTACTATTTTAAAGAGTGCAACAGATTGTGATACAAAAAAATAAATTAGAAAATTTAATGCAACAAAGTAGATTAGTTAATTTTACAACTTAATCTAGGTTGTTCTTCTCAGTGGTTTACAGTGATGAAAAATACACAGACTAATCTATTTTCGTAAATCTTCCATCATCAAGTGCTCCAGTGAACATCGTGTTATGAGACAGTTGTGGAAACAGACAAGTAAAAGAAAATGAGCTAATCAAATCTCACAGAAAAGATACACCTGCTCGTTGCTGAGTAACACAGGAAGATTGGATGAGTGAGTAACTTCAGGTACTTCATGTAATACATACAGAGTTTGTGTAGGTCGTACATATGTAGGACAACAACAACTTCCTACAACAAGGGAAAAAAACAATGTGATCTCTCCATTACCATCAAATAATCTAACAATGCTGCAACCCTTTTGTTATTTACAATATTTTCATATCTGCATCTTAATGAGCTTTAGTATCAGAGTCATCAGAGAGAATCTGATTTATATTCATAAGAGTAGAAAGAAGCCGATGTGTCTACAACCCTCATGACTGCAGCTGGACCTCTGTTCCCCAGCTACAGCCTCTGTTATGAATCAGAAAGAAATGTGTTTGGTTTACTGCTCCGTCCTGCCGTCTGCTGGTCAGTCAGTAACATTTCAGTCGTTTAGTAAACTATGATCAACCTCATCACCATGACTAGGAAAAAGGGGGGACCAGTTCACTCACTTGGCATTGCATGTGCCACATGTACAAAGGTTTAGTCCTTACACAGCGGCCCTTTGCTGCATGTTATCCACCCTCTCAAATAAAGGTTAAGTACAAAATAAATAATCTCAGGATCCAGGAAATACATTTAAACTAATACATAATGCATTAATCAACTCTACAACTTTCTTTTCATTCTCAGATTAGAAATACTGCATAAAAATGTTTATTTTAAGAAGACGCAGCAGAAACACAGCGAAGCTGCGCGCAGGCTGGACTTTGCTCTCACTCAGGACACAAACATGAGCTCATTGATAATGATTATAACTCTGCGGTCACACCAGCATTCAGCCTCATAGACTAATTATGTACGAGTGGCTTTGACACTTCTTGATTTTCATCGAGTGCCAGTAAATACAGAAGAACAATGGGGTTGACTGTGCTGCGGTCAGCCTGCCGTTCCCACATCGGTGCCAACATGAACGCAGCTATTGAATTGAGAAGGGGAAGGAAAGTGCTTCTTTGTTTGGAAAGATAAAGCTGCCGCATGTCTGCTCTGTCAGAAAATACACTGTACCACCTTCATAGACAAACATTAACCTCTTTATCTCCCAAACTCCCTTCCCTTCTTAACACACACACACACCTAACCACATAATAAACATGGATTTACTGATACCCTCAACATTTTAATATACAGATAATAGCAATAAAAGTGTGTTAAAGTGAAGCAAATTGTGAGTCTGATTGTGCTAAAATATAAGATTTTTTACAAAGTACAAGCTACAAGGTGATATATAAATGATAATATATAAAAATATAATTAAATAAATACAATATAATATTTAATTTTTATTCAATAAGATAAAATGTTTCTTTAGATGTGTCACATATGCAAAAATAGGATAAATAAAAGATTATGGTTCATGTTTGGCAGCCATCTGCTGCAACCGGGCTGTAGTCATAATAATAATAATGATAAGTGGGCATCAAGTTGGACCACAATCCCCAATCTAGGCAAAACCAGATCCATGGGAACCTGAGAAGAAGCTGAGTTAGTAACATGAACGTGTGATGGAGAGGAAGAGAAAAAGAGATCATGTGTATGTGCACTATGGGAAATCCCTCAGCGGCCTAGGCCTATATCATCACAACTAAGTAGTTTTCAGGACTCAGATGAGTCAGCTTTAACTATAAGCTCTATCAAAAACAAACATTTTAAAGCAACACTGCGTAGAAATGAGTATTTCTGTGATTTAGCGCCCCCCAGTTTCAGAGTGAAAATCCCACTCTGGTAAATATGGACAGTTATACAAGAGTAATTGTTATGATTACATTACTTATGATCAAAAACTAGTAAGTCGACAACTTAACATCAAGCAAGGTCAACAACACAGGACATAGCAGCCAGCTAATATTACTTACAAGTCCACGAGCAGTCAGCCCAGCTAGCTAATATTACTTACAAGTCCACGAGCAGTCAGCCCAGCTCCGCGTCTGTCTTTCAGCCTTTTATTTCACCAAGCTCTGGCCAATGACTAAAAGTCTTTTCCAAATTTACTCTTGTTCTGCGGCTTCTCTCTTTTCCTCTTCTTAGCTTCCTCCGTCAGCGTCCTCTTCTGTCTTTTCTCGTCTGTCATTATGTCCATAGAGGCTGCTGAGCTCTGTCACACTGCCCACTTGCTCAGCTCCGGTTCTGGCACGACACCGGCTCTGCTCCCTGTCAGCATTCAACTCTGCCACATGCCTGAAAACATCGTCTTAGCTGTGGTACAAACTCTAACACTCCCCCGGTGCTCTGAGCTCACAGCCCAGCTAACAAACCGAGCTAACAGCAGCTAACAGCAGCTACAGTCGGCAGCAGTTTACTTCATTGTCCATCAGAAAACTCCGTAAATCACAGAGAGTTGATGTGGTGCAGCTGGAGGAAAAAAACATTAAACATTTTCTCCATAAAAATATGATCCAGTTTCACCAAAATCTGTGAAATAGTTGGTGGTTTGTGTAAAGTGTTACATACTTCTCGTGGAGGATCGTAGTTACATGTGTTACGTGTGAGAACAGACAGAGACACCATTCATGCATACATACACAATACCGCTTTATTTCTGAGAAGGTAAAATAGGAGAAATATGATCTCTGATCCTGGTTACTGTCTGTTACATGAGCTGTGTACATCAGCCACGAACAAACACATCCTGCATCACTCACATGTTGCAAAAGAGTGCAGTAAGTTTAGACCGAATGGCACTTATGAATAAAAGACCAGCGAATATATGATTCTTAAGAACAGAACACTTGAAAATGAAGTTTTTTAAGACCCCCCAAAGTGCAACCTAATGGAGCAAGAGGGAGCCGGGTCTGCATCCCACACAGTGCCAACACCAGCACACAGCTGTCAGGCCTCAGCTGCAGCCCGGCAGGTTGTGGTCTTTAATTTATGGAGCTGATCTGACAGAAGTTTCACGCTGAATGGAAAGAGGGAAAGGTGGACGAGGTTTGTGGTTCTTTGTTTTTATCAGCGTGCTGCACAGGCAGGAAGCACACACAAACACACACACACACACACACACACACACACATGCACTCCCATGCATATTTGCATGCTTGCACACACGGACACTCCTTCCACCCCCGCACACACACACACACACAAGAGACATACACACACACACACAATATGGTAATTTACTGTGACAAGGTGTTTTTCTTAACTGATAGGAAAAACAGTTTTTTAGCGAGTTATAATCAACCAAAATAACTGTAGAAATCAGATCTGATCAAACTGGAGTCAGCTGTAGTGTTCCTGTAATCTAACAATGCATCTTTGACTTTGCTATAATCTGTGCATCTCTATTTTCTTTGTCTCCATGACGTTTCCAGCTCAGCGTTCAGGCCTGAGTGCAACCACTCTTTCCCGGGCTGAAAGGGGAACTTCATGGGCAAGTCAGTTGATATTTAAAACTGCACGGCGGAGATAAATGAACTTCTCAAAAAGCCCATGTTTATTTGAACAGGGGGGTTGGCATTGAGGGGAAAAAAGCGGCAGGCTACCTTTAACAGTGATCACCACATTATTAACCATTAACCTTTACGGTCACATTTATCTAAAGCTGTGTTGATGGCCATTATGAAGAATTTTAATAGTCACCACTTTTATTCTGATTCGGCTCCAGCACGACTGGGAAGGTTTTTAGTGCCATGGTGATTTAATGACAGAAATAATTTATTAAATGTACGAGAGGTGCAAAAAAAACTAAAGTTAACAAATGGCAACAGATGCATTTTAAATTTTTACTGCAACTTTTAAGTAGAGTACAATAAAGGCCTCTTAAAATCCAAGCAAACAGTAGTAAAAATAAAAGGTAAGTGACAAAAAAATAGATGTAACAAATGCCTCTTTAATGACCATGAGTGATTTAAAAAAAATGTTGTAATGAAAAAAAAAAAGCTAAAGAGGAACAAAGTTTGTTGTTTGCAGGGTCAGAGAGGATTTGTTTTGCTTTACGAGGGATGCAAATGTTTTTTAATTTAACTTTTTAGTTAATCTTTTACTAGTTTTGTGCTGTAATGGCTGCAAAAAACATGTGGAAGTTACATTTTCTTTTCCACGATTTCAAATTTTAAAGAACTGGATAACTTTAATAATAATTAATGGTACTGAAAATATAAATATTAGGGACATTTTAAAACATTTGTATGTTTTAGCAGTGGTGAATGATTAATGTCCTTTGATTTATTGATTTTTGTTGTTTGTGTTTCTTCTAAAGGCCCTATGTATGTTTGAAAAGGATTTTCATGCAAATACGGATTCACTTTATTTTATCGTCAGAAAACAAAGAGCACAGTTGTAAAATTTCCTGTAGCCCCGTACGCTCTAATTTAAATCTTCAGAAAAAGCGTATTGCTGAACAGCCACTGATTATATACGTGTAAGTTAGACACATATCTCGCTCGGTATGCAAATTCTCAGGTCAGGCTGGAGTATTGGTGGTATTCCTCGGTCGAGTGTGCAATAAAAGAGGTTTTTGTTGTTCTCAGATTGTGATCTCTAATAGAGAGAGAGAGAGAGATGCTCAGATGTCTATCTGATCTGTGCTGCTTCTCAAAAAGAAGAAGTGTTGTGCCGCAGTCCACGGTGACGTTAAAAACATTTAAATTGACCAGCCTTCTCTACCTGTTCATGTGGATGAACGGTGAACAGGTATTGGAGGTCTGCAACATATATATACCTGTCCAAACACTGTACACCTGCACTAGTCCAGCAGTGTTCACCTATTAGGACAGAAATGGCCTCGACTGAAGGCAACACTCAGACATACAAGATGGTGAGTTATAAGGACGCTAAACTTTCAGTACATTTTTATCACAGTTGTTTGGACGAGTTAGTCTAATGTTTCTTTATTTTTATACTTTATATTTCATCTTTTCTAGACTTCCTTGGACAGCGACATCAACCAACACTTCCAGGATGCAATTGATGTGATTCAACATCATTCAAATAATTCATATTATGACTCAGGTACAGTAAAAAAAACTCTCAGAAAACTACTTAAAAATTTCTTTTGTTTTAAAATCAGCTTTACTGTCTCATCTATCATGTGAAAAAAAGGTAATTTTGATTGATTGTATCACTTTTATCTATTTATTTTGTGTTTTATCTGGGTATAATGCCAACTGATGTGTTCATATTTCAATTTTTCTTTTTAGATTACGCATATTATGAGACTTTGGGTACCCAGCAGCCATCGCTTCAATGTCAGATCTCCTGCTGCCTCGTCACACACCCGTCCGATGTACCAACTCCTGTATACGACTGGAATGAAGTGGCTGTAAGTGGTGCTAATATCTGTATTTTTTTGTGGGAAAATATAGGAAAGATTCTTTTTTTTTAAACTTTTAATGGTTTTTTTTAGCAGCAATCTTGGCCTCAGGTCATCCCTGATGTCTCCCTGGGTCGCTCTGTGCAAAATGAATCCCCTCGTTTCTACTCAATCGTACCACCACAGAGGAGCAGCAAAGGTGAGCGGGTTAAATATTTTACGTGAGCAACTCTATGAGCTTTTTTTCTGTAATCACTAAAACCAATTTGATCCTCCTCAGGTCGTAAGAAGCTCAGACTTTATGAATACCTCCACGAGGCGCTGAATGACCCCAACATGGGCGACTCAATCCAGTGGACAGACAGTGGCAGCGGCACCTTCCACTTCATCTCCAAGAACAAAGAGAAGCTGGCCGAATGCTGGGGCCAACGCAAGGGCAACCGCAAGACCATGACCTATCAGAAGATGGCAAGAGCTCTGAGAAACTACAGCCGCACCGGTGAGATCATGAAAGTGAGGCGCAAACTCACCTACCAGTTCAACCCAGACATCCTGCACAGGCTCGGCTCCGCACAGGTGCCCGTGCACCTGCCCTGCCATCCTGCACAAGAGGAGGTCCACACCCGGCAGCAGCAGAACTCGGCTGAACAGAGCTACTGCGGCTCTGCAGCGGCAGACTGGCACGGCTGGTACGGACACTACCAGGTGCAGGAAGACTACGACCTGGCCTCCAGCTTCACTTCACACAGCATAACCAAACTCTGAGCTGGAGGAGGGAGAAAACATCTTAAAAGTTTGAAAAGGTTTTCAAAGACTTTAATTTTTCTGGGTCCTTGCATAAACAGTAACACTGCTCAGTTTAAATATACTTTATTTCAGCATTTTGTGTTCCTTATAGATATAAATTAATTTGTAAATGCTCAAAATATAAGTGAACAACTGTGTTTTAGATCCAAACTGGCGGAATCTAACTAATAATTGTCAATTTTGGAAAAGATTTACTTACCTATTTACAGATATTTGTCTTGCAGCTAATGGCAGCACATGTTTTAACTTTTAATGTTGACTTGACAAGTCAAATTTTTACAGATCTCAGACTTCAGAGTCAATTAACAAAAGATTTAGGTTAAAAAATATTTTAAAACAATCTTTATTCAACATCTTTAAGTATCGTTTGTGGCTTATATGAATATGAAACATGAACAAAACTAATTTACAGAGCCAAATTCAGTCAGTCAGTCTGTTTTCCATTTTTATTTCTTACCTATCTCTACCTGTATTTTCTAATTTTAGAAGATGTATAATAAAATTACAGATGCATTAATGTAAGATTCACCCCCTAAAATATAGGCTGTACAAGGACTTTTAACTGTCTAAGACAGTGGGAGAGGTAATAAAGATTACTAACAGTAATAACAATTTTATATTTAAATGTTGTTTAACACTCTTGTTGTTACAAGAAGCAACCAGTAATAAGCATTCTGTGTAATCACATGTAAATACTGATAATTTTCTTGAAGAAAGTATTAAAGGAAAGGTTGTTTGTATACGTATTGTATTTATTGTGTATTAATAAATGTTTGTTAATAATATCATAATTCATTTTTTTCAGAATTTGCAATCTTGTGAATAAAAACCAATAAAACAATCTGTGTGCTCTCACTTGTGTTCGGTTTTTACTGACTTGATAACAGCAAAACTGCAGCTGCACTGACATTGTCATGCAAAAATATAAAGATTGTGCTGAAAGATTTGGCACGGTCTCCTTTGTGGTGAAATATTACAACAAGAGCACTAAAAAATCTGAAATTAAGACACATCCTGTGAGGAAAAATATGGCAGCAAGTGTGTTTTTCCTGAAAAGAGAGCATTTTGTAGATGCTGCCTCCAGGCCAGGTCTTATCTGGTTCAGCGGGGAGGATGTGGTCAGTTCTGGGAGGCTTTGTTGGTGCTGGTGTTGGGGCTTTGTGGGATGGTGGTCATTGTTCCTGTGAGCCCGGGGTATAGAAAACGTCTGGTGTTATGCAGAAAGCCCGTTCCTGTGGGGGGTATAATAAGAGTCTGGGTACTTGAGCGTCTCAAAGTCAGTTTTGTGAAATTCTCCCAAACTACAAGGACTGTGCTGCATAAGAATCAACCTCATCAGTGATGGTAAAGAGCAGAATTGGATGATAATTATTTCAAAAATTGTGCAGAATTCAAGGCTGATTTTGAATTATTTATCTTTATCAGGAGACTCAGTCTGACTTGGAGGTGATCTTAGAGTTCCTGGAGGAGTATTACAAACAAAACGCTGGAGAAAATGGTAAGAGGAAAGCCTGGAAAATAAAATTATAAAATAAAATACTTAAACTAATCAGATATTTTTTGCTTTTTACAGTGGACAAGGTGTATTGGACTGCAGACGGGGAGTCATACGAGCAACGCTGGATGTGCTACGAGTCACCTGTGAGTGAGAAAATGTTTTAAATTATGTTGCTTTAAAGCTGTTCTCTTGATAGCCTTTTCTCCATCTTCATCACAGATTATCAAACCTGCACTTCAGCCTTTGCTGGCACACGACGCCCCACCAGCCCTCAGACACAACACAACAGAAACATTGTGTGAACGTGGGTCGCTGCCAAACTTTGTATCAACAAGACAACCAACCAAACACCCGACCACAACAGCGGGGAGTGGTGAGTTCTCCTTTTTTTGGTCACTAGATACTGTTATTGCCTCGGCTGCTAGTAGCCTGAGGGAAACAAGACCAAGAGAGCAAATAAGAGACCTTCCCTTTACTGTTAAAAAAACAATGGAACAGTGCATGGCTTAATAACCGCAGTGTTTACAGCTTTATTCTCTCCTCTAAATGGCATCCCATCAATGAAGAGATTTTCTGGGAAATTTAAGGAAATGATTAACTGTAACCAGCACTGACTGTTTTAGTGTGGCACAGGTGCCATCATATTCCCCAAATCCCCTTTTAATTGGCCAGTGTGCAGGATTTAGAGACGTAACAGTGGTATGCTCGTCACACCCCGTCCTTCCTATGAAGGAGAAATGAAAAACACTTGATGAAAGGTGGGGCCTTTTTAGCATTTCATCTAGAGTTAGTGTTTAGTTTGTCCTTTCTGGACTACTGTAACAAAACATAACTATTTTTGCCATATTCTGTAAACAAAGCTCCATAACTGGACCTCTAAACAGACCCACTGTTTGCTCAATGTTTGCAGGTAGGAAGGTGCGACTCTTTCACTTCCTGTTCGAGATGTTGGAGGATCCAAACATGGCCCACTGTGTGTCCTGGGTGCCGACGGACGCCGGCGTCTTCCGCTTTTCCTCCACGAACAAGGACCAGGTGGCGGCACTCTGGGGACAGAGAAAAGGCAACAAGAGACCCATGACGTATCAGAAGATGTCCCGCGCCCTCAGAAACTACTCCCGGTCCGGTGAGATCTTCAAGGTGAAGAAGAAGCTCACCTACCAGTTCAGCCGAGACACCCTGATGTCACTGCAGAAATGTCACAGAGGAAGCTCGTAATGTGACTCGTATTATAAATCGAACAAAACTCTAAGTGTCTCTTTTTTCTCTAATCTAGAAACCTTACCTTTCAGTTACAACATTTTATTAGTGTCATAAAACAGTTTTGGTGTTTTTTCCTTAGTCAGTTTGTGGTGTAAATAATAAAAATATTTTACTCTTACAGTGGTGTCTTTATTTTATTGTATTTTTATTATATTTTCACAGTGCAAAGCACATTTGTTGCACCATCTATGTACTGTCTGATAAACAGGTTGAGTTGAATTAAAACACTGAACTTTGAAAACATAAAACATCAATATTATAATTAGGAAAAAGAGACGATACTAGTTCCCAACAAGGAAGTATCAGTAATCAAAACATCATTCAATACTTTCGTGACTTTCCAACCAGTAATGTGACATTAATGTTCAACATATTAATTACTAATTAGTTTTGCTGCTATTTTGTCTTTTTGTTCACATGAGCTGTACTGGACATTTAACCACTTTAAGTCCCATAAACTCTGAATTAAAGGACTTAATTTAAAACAGAACAGAAGTGACTTAAATGAAAGTATTTGCATAGATTAATCGGTTTTGTCTCTGTAGCACGTTTAATCTAAAGGAAAACAATAATTACAGGGTTCAAGAATTTACTTTCATGTAGAACCAGGTCTGATTTTTACTACATAGTTAGAGACGAGGTCATTTTAATTAGATCAGATAGTTTGTGTTTGAGTAAAGCCCGATTTAAACCTAAATATTTATTTATTATTAGAAACTGTGATCTTCATATATTCTGATGTAATGTAATTTCATTTTTTTTGTCATGTTCAACTGATCTGTAGTGCTTTCACTTTTCACAGATTACATATTTTGTAATTATTTGAAAATGTACCATAAGTATATGTAAAGACATTCTTCATACAGTTCCCTAATATAACTTAAGTAGATTATAACTGCAGGGGTTTCGACCTTTAACTGAGTATCTGCGTGGTTATTTTCTCTTGAGATCAGTCAAAAACATTCTCAGAAGGTAGTTTAAATACATTTCCTCAGCAGTACTGAGACACACTCTGAAAATTTCTGATATAACTGCAAGAACAACATCTCTAATGTGCCTCATGACCTGTTGACAAGTGCGTATGTGCATGTGTTTTCCTTTATGTAATCATTTTTTGATGGAACCAGAGGGTGTCAGTGTAGTCCACCTCAAAGCCTCTCGGCTTCTTCTTTTTCCTATCCCCTGTGGTGTGACCTCATGGCTAAATCGCCTCTGTGATGTGAACTCTTGGCCCGTCCTGGGCAACACCAAATGGTTTTGTGCTCTTTGTAGCGGACCCACATGATACTTCCCTAAGCCTAGTATTTACTGCTGGAGCCCACTCCAGGTTATAAATGGGCTAACTGAGCTATGGGTGTCTGTTACCAAGAAAGGCCACATACTTTGAGCTGAATTACCAAAACAGTCGTTTAAGGAAAGAGCATGTTCTTAATTAAAAGCTTCCACTACACGTGATATGCATTGTCTTGTGGTATAGATCCTATTTTGTGACGGTGACTCATTTCAAAGAGCTTTACGTATGATGACAGTCGATATAAGCTACATTCCTGTGCTCAGACAGTATACAAGAGCCCAAAATAGAGCTGTGCCCATTGTCTCGACTGTCCTGTTGGGTTGTCTAAGGAATTAATTGTGCAGGTTTTAAGTGTTGAGCTCGTTAACGTGCTCCAATGCCGTACACGTGAAGATGCTTCAAAAGCACCAGGCTTGTTGTTGCTCGTAAATCCAGCAGCTTTCAGCCTTGTTTGATTTGTGATTTATCACTAGTGTTTGACGTGCTAAAAAGATCCATTAGGACTAAAGGAGCCGCATCAGTGACATAATTCACAATGAATCCCTGTTTTCGTGTCAGATACACATGTCAAATGTCAAGGTTTATTATGGCTTTCTAAGTATAGGCCATTCAACCACCGCACAGGCATCTCCCCAGTATTTATTTGCCAGGTTGGAAAGCCGGCTGTTCTTGAACAGCATTCCCCCTGGATTAAACTGATATCAGGCATCTGGCATCAAATCGCTGCATGTCATTCCCAAACTTTTCTTTTATGATAAATAAATTCTCTGAATATGTATATATCATGTGGGATTGTCTCAGAGTGTTACATCAGCCTTTAGACCTGTGACAATGACGACACCTTTCCCTTTTATATCCAACCTCCTGATTTCCCAGCCTCCTCCATCAT
This sequence comes from Larimichthys crocea, assembly GCF_000972845.2. Classification (NCBI taxonomy): domain Eukaryota; kingdom Metazoa; phylum Chordata; class Actinopteri; family Sciaenidae; genus Larimichthys; species Larimichthys crocea. Next base: position 923,490 of record NC_040030.1, on the reverse strand, counting down.
CACGTACTTCTGTGCACAATACTCTCCTCTGACATCCTTAGCCCTGATACTGAGAAGGAAATCTGGAAGCCTGTAAATTAATACTCCGACATTTGAAAAAATAGACTTTGTCGCTTAATTGGTGAGAGTTAGATTAGGAGATTGATACCATTGATATGTTTCTACAGTAAATATGAAACTACAGCCAGCACCTGGTTGGCATAGCTTAAATAGCTAGCCTGGCTCTATTGAACCATAACAAAATATTTACCAACACCTCTAAAGCTCCCTAATTTATTTGTTATATCTCAGTCTGTACATATATATATATCTTTAGTATCTTTAGTCTGTACAAAAGCTGAAGCGTAAAAACGATACATTGGGTTTTAAGACTATTTCTTGGCTGGAAGCAGTGGCCTTTATGTGGATTAAACAAGATATAACAAGCTGTAGAGGTGCTGGCCTCGCCTGATTTTGTTACCTTTGGACAGAGCGAGGCCAATTTTTCCAAACTTTAACTTAAGCTAAGCTAACTAGCAAGCCTAGCTGTTGATTTTAGGTTATCGAACTTCTCGTATAACTCTCAACAATGCATATTTTAGGAAACATCAAACTATTTATTTAAGTCAAACAGGACACTGAGATTACCTAACCATGGAAATGTTGATATTTTAAGGAATTTGTGCAAAATCTGGGCTCTGCTTAACTCGAATTTGAGTTCCTCCACCTACAAAACAAATCTAACATCACTTATGTAAACTTCCCATTTATTGTCTTTCTTTCTTCTACCCTAAAAACTTGGCACAGCAGCCGGTGGGTAGGGGACAGTGATGCAACAGTAGGACAGTAGGACAGAGCTGCACTGTCCACTACAGAGAGGAGGAGCATGCCACCTCTCTATATAAGGCCTGAAAGCCTGTCCTTCCTGGATCTGTCCCTGGTCCTCCTCTCCTCCCCCACTGAGATTTCCAAACTGTATCCCTGTGCCCTCCTCATCTCCCATCACTCTGGTCCGAGGGGTCCCAGAGGTTTTTGATCCTCTTCTGTCTCTATCATCATCTCTGTCCCTCCTGGACGAGAGGGCCACCACGACTTACAACCCGGCCTACCTACACCTTCTACCTACCTGCACCTTTTAACTCCTTTTAACTCGCCTTTTTTCTTGGGACAAGGCTCAAGATGCCAGAGCCCACAAAGAAAGGTAGGAGTGTTGATAGAGTAGATGCGATTAACATGTTTCCTCTAGCAGTAACAGCCACTCAAAAGATCCAAATTTAGCTGCTGCACTGCATGTTTTAATTAATTAACTCAGAAGTTATGTGTTGTTTTTTTATGATTGCCTTGTTCAACTCAGCATCTGCATGTTTGCTGTCTTTGTATGAGAAGGGCAAAGTCAATTGATACTCGCTGCAGGGAGCTCCATCACTTCTACAACTATCTGCCAGCTTGTTCGTAGGAATCCTCAAAGTGACTTTGACATTGGTATTGTATTACTGATTGCATGCATGTCTCGACCATTACGAGGGAGCAGGAGAACATTTTTAGGTTTATGAACACACACTATTGTTTGCTGGGGGGATTGTGTGATCTGTGTGATCCAGCTGGAGAAAGACACGATGATGTAGCCCGCTAGAGGAATGTGGTTGAGTGCCGTGCCAGACACGAGTAAAGACCCATGAAGGATGTTCCAATTTAGATAAAAGATAACCTGATTCAGAGTAGGGATGGCCAATATGGACCCATCAGATCTGCCCCCTGCCCCTACTTCATACTTCATATTCAACCATGCACAGCATCTTAACCCATCCCTCTCCATCCTTCACGCCATAACGTCACTCATCTGTACCGTCATGTCCATCAACATTCCCTCTTAATCCGCTCTTGTCTGTCATTACAATATGGAATTACCGCCTCCCCATTAGCTCGGCTCTGCCGTCGAACCCAGACATGCCCATGTAGAGGAAATGGGACGTTTTCTTTGAATCTTTGGCGCCTTCCAAGTTTTTAATAAACATTAACCTCCAGGGGGCCATTGATCTGTCTGTAGGTGTTACTGACACATCAGGCGAGATTTCAGTATGCAAGGCATCTATTTCTTATCTGTCTTTAAAAGTGGGCTGCAAGATCCAAAATCCCACTCCTCACATTCAAATTCTAACCCCATCTCTTGTTGGGTCATGGTCAAGAAAGAGTAGGAGTAGGTCAAGAAACAGCCAGAGCAACCCTAGGTCAAAGTTACGTAATGCTCAGCTTGGTCTTTATTAATTTCACCACCTTTGGATTGTCAATTGTGCACAGTGCCCCCACAGTGTTCGTCCACTGCCATATACATCCCTGATCCCCTCAGAGACAAAGCTGTGGGCAAATAGAGGCAGCAGATTCCAGTCTGCTACAAACACCCCCCATAAATAGCAGCATAGTCCAGAGCAGCAGATAAATGAGGGTAGAAAAGTATTGTTCTTTAAATGAGTCTGAACAGCTGAGGAGGAGAAGGCCAGCACTGTTGTTTTAGACACCCCACTCTCAAGCCTTTAAAAAGTCTGAACCAGAGATGACGGACTGGCTGAGTCGCCTGCAGATCTCTTGGGACTGGGATTCTTGTCCCTGGAATAGTTCAGAATGAGTGCACTCTTAATCCCCATCCCTTGTTCCCTGCCATCTCCCTCCAACCCCTCCTCCTCCTCTCCAAAACAGACATCTCCCTGCCACCCTTAGTTCAGCACGGATCACTCGGAGGTCACACACTCTTGCTATCAAAGCTCTGACCCCGTGCCCAGAGGCCTTACAATACTGTCCTCGCTGCTGGTCAGTTTGGGGTTTCAGTCATGGACAAGCCCATGTCTTCACCTCATGATATTTACTGTTACTAAGGCCCATCACTCTCCCTGGGCTGTGTCCTCTGACACTGCCGCTTTGTGTTACAGAATACCACCTCATAAATCAGACCCATGTGGTCAGTTACAGGGGGAAGGGGCTGTCAACAGCTAATTGTCACCCAAGTATCACTCTCATCTCTCACCAGATACTTAATGTCTCGTAAATGTTCCTCATTAAAGTCCTCGTCTTACCATAATTGCCAAAAACAAAGAGTTAAATAAAGAAATACAACAAGGGCGTACAGTATTATTAATGTGGGCACGACTTTAATAAAGCAATAAAGGTCTCTGTTAGGAAAAATACAAGCTGCCAGCAGTTTGGCTCACATTGGAGCCACAATGAGCCCTTCTGTCTGCACGCCAGCAGGGGCAACAGCTGAAAATACCTGCAACCCTGTCAGCTGCACTGGGAGTCCTCAGAGGTAAAACAAAACCTTTCTCCACTCTCATTATCTCAATGGTGAAGAGACAGAGCCGTGATTCTCGGGTGCATGATGTGACCCTGCAGGATTGTGGTCCGGTGGCCAGCAACACATTGTTTCGAGGTGGGGGCGCGGCTAATTTTGACAAGGAATGTTCACTGGGAATCATTACAAATGCAGGCATATCAGGAGCCAAGAAGTGATGGGAAAAAATGGCTGTTAAAAATGGTGCATAGTCGATGGACATACATGGAATTAGGGTTGCAGTATTCATAGACTGGCTGCAAACAACTGGCAGGAAGAAACCGAGACTGTCTATGAAGGGAACAAAGGTTTCTATGAAGCTAAAGATGCTCAAGAAAGAGCTTCAAGTCTCAGAGAATTGGTTGTATTATGTAAAAGGAGTTCAGAAAGTGGGACACTTAATGTCAAAGATACTGGGTTTGAGTATTCGAAATGTCTTTTGTCTCTTTGGCTCCAGAGAATACCCCTTGTATGGATCTTTTCATTGACAATGACCATCTATACTCGATAGAAATCATGACTTATACCATACCTATCCACCTATATCCACGCCTTAATCCCTGTGTTAACCCCCTGTTCTCATTCTGTATCTTACATTCTTTGCAAACATAAAATGTCATGCATCAGACATCAGTGCGGACTGAAGGGGATCAACAAAAGAAACTTACAGCATACGTAGGCACACAGGCATCCCTGAAGCACTCAGGCTATTGTTGACGGAGTTCCTCGTAGAGTGACAGGTCCAAACACATGATAGCAACAGAGCTGTCAACTGTGGTCACTCCAAATATGTATCACTAATCCCTGTGCCCCACACCTTCCCATTCTCTGTCTTCTCACATATGCAAAGCTCTGCCACTGGATGACAGTCTGATTTAATACATGCAAACAGGTCGATGTATTAAGTTAGATAGATAGAGCAATGAGCTCAACTAGTTTTTCCGACATCGAGCAACCAATTTCCTGCAGTGTCGTCCACTTGATTCAACTCATAGTGGCTTGGGCCACTCGGTTAAACCAGCATAGGTTTAGATTTATAGTAAAGCACTCGATTTTACCTGCTGGTAGCACCATCACGACACTAAACACATGATCACGGTAAATATATCGCCTTTCTAGTCTTCTGACCACTCAAAGCGCTTTTTACACTACATATCTTGTTCACCCATTCACACACACTCATACACAGATAGCACTGGCTGCCTTGCAAGGTGCCGACTGCTCATCATTTTAAGGAGCTAATCATTCACACAATACTCTGCATACTTTGAGAAGAATAATTTATTATTTCTGCAACACCAGTAGCAGATTTTCAGTACTCTTTCCACCACTGCTATTCACAGTTTCTGCAGTCCCCTCATGGTATTTGTGTACATTTCTGAGGAGGTTTAAGATCCCCCTGCCTTGTGTACTTTTGAGAGAGTTTACACAAATCTGAGGAAAAGACAGAAAAAGAACGGGTTCTCTCATGGTTCTGTGCTCCACTAACCCACTAATAACAAAAGAGGTTACATTTTTTAACCCCGTCATTGCGTGCCAATGGTTGTATGGATGCTTTAATCTCTTGAGGGCCTTGCATTGTGAGTGCTGTCGTATCCAAAGAGGTTTCTGTCGCTACAACCTCACCATTAGTTTCATAAGTCTAGACGTGGCAGAGGGCAAACAAATGGTGTGTCATGGGGGCCTTTATCATAATCAGTTAAGACTACATGGTGTCTAAGCATGAGCAGCCAGTCCAATCCAATGCAAAGATAATATGGCTTAGTGATGAATGAATCAATAAAACAGGTCATTGTGCACAGATGGAAAGAAGTTTTGGGGCATGTTATGTGTGATGATTGCATTAGAGACACTCTACAAGAGATCTTGTTGTCATGTTTGACAGTGATGTGTTTTGTTTTTCTTTCTTTAGATGAGACGCCAAATGGCCAGCCAGAAGGTGAGTGGACAGCGATAGACACTTAATCCCGTCTGTCACCTCACAAGTCTAGCAGATTATAGCAACACATTGTATGCACAAGGGCAGATATACAATCATCAGTATTTTGGTTTAAAAACAAGCATAGTTGTGTAAGTGAAAGTAGAACGAAGTGAGGTAACAGGAAACCAACTTGTGCACTGCGGGAAGAGAAGTGTACACGCCCTGTTTGCACTAAGGTGCACAGACACAGGGCAAAACCGAACTCGTCTACACATGTAACATGACAATCATAGCTCTGAAGTCGGCGTGAATGTGCAAACACAGGCCACATAGGAGTGTAAATGTGGAGCCAATAGTCAGCAGTATGGATGTGCTGCTGTGCTCCGGTGTGATCTGTGGCGACCAAGCTGTCAGCACACTCTCTGACATTCCTTTCGCCGGCCAGCTGATCCCTCTCTGTTGATTCAGCTGACTCCCCTGGCCGTCCCCATGTGAGCAAGGTGCTGGCATGCCATTGGCTTTTTGCCGGCGCTGGGCTTTGACCTTGGAGCTGCAGCATCTTGACGCTCCGACATAGCTACGGTGGGAGAGCTCAGCTTTTCAGGGTCTAACTAAAAATGTCATGTTGAAACTGCTGAAATCATTTGACGGATAAATAATTTCTGCATATCTTAGTGTTGCACTGGCTCATGATTTCAAGGGTCATAACCAGTGTTGGACAACTACCTTGAAGTCAAAGGAACACACTAACCACACAACATATGTTCTGCATTTAACACGTGTAGAAACAGACAGAAATATTTACAGCAGCTGTTATGAACAGCTACAGAAGTGTATTGTGAGCCCCGTTGACAGTGATGACTCATCGTAAAGCTTCAGGATTTACGCACTCTCCATCTCAAAGAAAATCCTAGATAAGAAGACACAACATGTATACAAAACATCTTTGCCGGTGCATATAAGTCTGGGATCACTCTGTACACTGAATGCAAAGAGATCAACCTGATTTTAAGCTCTCGATCAAACTCCAAAGATACCAACCATGCAAAAATGTAAAGTAAAGGAACATTACTGGGATTAGTAACTGCCCAACACTGGTGATAACATGTGTAACAACACGTGGACATGTAAGTGTAGAGGTCATGATCCAGTAAAGCCATTTTCGGGTAAACTCCTTATCTCAGAGGTTATAACACAATTACTTAAAGTTTAACAAAAGCCTGACGATGCACGACACTTCCTGTGAGTGTTGCGGTGGTGCTACAACAATCAACAGGTAAATCCAATGCTGCCTACCCCTATTGACATCTCCAACGAAACCACCACAAGCTCTTGATGATCCAGCCTTTATCTTTGGTACTATTTTAACTTGGTGTGTTTATTAATGTGCATTTGAATCCTGATCCACAATGACATTTGCATATTCCTAATTCAGACGTATTAACAGCACATTTTTTACATTTATAGGCAGGACAACAGTCTTAGGATAAGTTTTTTTTCCTGTGTGTGAATGGTCTGAATATATGATGTAAGTGTGGATGCCTTTGTGCAGGTGGGTTGGTACCCGTTTGTGTGTTTTTATATCTGTTTGTATGTGATCTTGTGCGTTTGTTTGAGTGCGTGACTGAAGCAGATGCTAAAGGCTTTGTGCTTATAAAAAGCAGCTGTTCCATCCACCACTATATTTGTCACATGCTCAGAAATTGTTGCCCCTGAAAGTAACGGTGCCCCACCCCTACCTGAGATTTCACTGGAGGTTTCTCCACCCCCAGGTGGGTAACCCTGACGTCCCCTCTTCACTTGCCCCAGAATGTTTTATTCTTTTGCACATCACACTTACATCACGTGTTCGTTTGGTGTGTGCCATCACGATTTTTTCTTTTTATACTTAATTCACTCTGAGAGGCGTGAAATTGCACTTTTCTTGTGTAGGTATCAGCACATGTGTTGACACAAAGAGTTGTTTAAGGTTAGCTGTAAGAGCACCACCCTATTTACTGTGCACATATCCACATGCCTGCACTTCTCCACTCGCCTTTGAGGCTTGGTGCTGTCGCTAACTCTGCTGTGGCTGTCTTTGTGTTTTGTGTAATCACACAGGAGGTGCAGAGGGATTAGGAAGGCTCAGTTTTACTGACTCTGTTGGCTCTAGTCAAATGGCCAGCTGTATACATTTAATGGCACAAGCAATCAGATCATTTACATACCGTGTGAGTCAGTAAATCAATGCCTCCTTGATCACTTTTCAGTATAGATATGCAATGACCAGATAGATGCATACATACAATGGCATAGCATATTTTTAACAAGCGGCAACCACTGACAGTATAAAGAATGGACAGCGTATCTGTGATGTCACCAACATGTTCCTGAAGAGCCTATTTGAAGCTGGAAGTGTGGTGGCTCTGGTCGCCACCATGTTGGTGGTTCTGCCTCTTCTACCTTCTGGATCATCTAAAAATCGGATTGTGGATTGTGGGTGGTGCTGAGGTGGGCCGAATGACATCTGGGTACTCAAACAAGCCATCTGTAACAGCACCTACCTGTCAATCAAAGTGGCCATGCTGTTAAATATGCATTATGTAACTGTAAGCCATTTTTTTGCCCATTTTTAGATTAGATAGTAGGATACAATGTCCATATTTATACTGTCCATGGTGCAGAGTCAACAATCATTGGATGGTTTTCCATGAAATTCCGTATAAACATCCATCATAAAAAAGGATGAATGATCCTCTGAATCTTCTTTTAGTGTCAGTGTCAGGTTAAAATCTTTAGTACTTTGTTTATGACCCAACATCATTAAAATGAATGACATTCCCATCAGTCTCAGCTGTACATTGGTGCTAATTATCAAACATTAACATGTTAAAATGCTAAATTAACATTATACCTGCTAAACAGCAGCATGGTTACATTCTGGCATTAGAATTTAGTGTCTATGTCTAAGCCCCACAGAGTGTGGTTGTAGACTTTCCTTACTCAAATGTCACCAATTAGCATTGTGGCTATCTGGTCATTAACTATTTATACCCATGTTGTTTGAGCAAGCATTGTCTTGTAAGGCTGCCGGGGGTTTGTGCTTCATGCTTGCTGCTCCAGCCTAGCGCTTTGTCTGCTGTACAGAGGCGGTAGCAGAATGGAAAGAGCCAGTAGAGACTGATGGGAAGAAACCAGAGCCCACAGAGCCTGAGCCTTTACAGGCTGTGGTGGGTCAGGAGCCGAGCCCCACCGAGAATGGCTCAAACCAGCCCCAGACTGGTGGGGCTGGGGTTAAAGAGCAAACAGCAGAGTCCAGTAACTCTGCTGTAAAGGAAGAGGGCCCTTGCTCTCCCCCACCATCTGGTAAGTATACCTCTTAAACATGAAGCAGTCCCATTTCTCTCTCAAAATGCATGTCTACCCCTCTAGCTCTTTCACTTTAGAAATGCTAGTGAAACAAAGTAATTTCAGTACAACTTGGCAGCATGGCCAAACTGCCCTTTTTTTTTTATCTTACATGATCTAAAACCTCAGCTCAAAGCTAATAGATTACCTTTACCTCCCTCCTAAGAATGCTATGGACTTCACTCTTACTGATTGGAGCCATGCATTGATTTATTATTTACTTTTTAAACAATGCTCCAGTTCCTACATGGCTTTAAATGCATGCAGATTTCATGGAAATAAAAAAATACTTGCGCCTTAATTTTATGGCGCAGTGGCAGTTCTTAGATGTTTTAATAAAAAGGAACTAATATAACTAATAAATACAGACTAATAGATTACTGGTTAGATCCTGGCAAATTGAAGTTGATGCTATTTTTGTGCAAGGTGAGTCATCAAACTCTTTATTCTATAATCCAGCAACATAAATGTGTAGGCAGAACAACAAGGCAACAGGGACAAACAAACACACGTATGGTAAATATAGTGCTGACGAGGCAGCCGGCTGGTTTCCTTGTATCAGTTTCAGTATCAGTTGAGTTGGACTGAATTGATCTTCATTGTGTCATAGCTGAAAGAAGATACAGCTCAGGGTTACAGAAGTATTTCAAGCTTTCATTTGGCTTGGTCATGTCTTGCAAATATGAGTTGCAGCTGTCGCTTACACTGTGCTGTGCTTTTGTTTCGGCAGCTTGAGAAGCTTGCAGCAATGGGCACAATACCTCAACGATCACACACTGTTTTATATATCAGACACATAGTAGTTCTTATAGGGCACAAACCAAACTATTGGTTGAGATTTTAAATCTTCCCGTTAAAGAGCTGCATGATATCTTCCATTCAAGTCTTGTCTCGCATGTGATCAATGGCCTTGTTGGCCTGCCAGTCTTGTATCTTGTTGGCCTGCAAGTGATGGACTTGGAGCTTTTTGATAGGTGGGTCTATTTGTCATTGACACCTTTATTACAGATGATGATGATGCTGCGGCCACTACTCCATCACCAACACCCCAACCAGGTTGGTACCCATAACAAGCCTTCCTACTTTATTACTCCTCACCTCACCCTTTGGAGCAATGGAGCACTCATAAGTTGGGATCAAATCAACTCTATCCTTGTATGGCAAGTTAGCAGTCATATTGTGGTGTCATATATTTGCCAAACAATTTGGCAGGGATCCAATAAAAGTTAAATAAACTTCCTCCAAGGGTTTTGCTTTGTGGTATATAATCTTGCATTTCAGCTTCACAGGTTCAGTGTTTTAGTCTTTAGTAACAGAAAGGCATCTCCACAGTTGAAACGGTATATGTATATATAATTTCTACAGATTTTCATGTCAAACCTTAAAATATTCTGATGCATGTCTGTGCACTGACATAAATGTAAGTAAAGGTGTGACTTTTACTTAAGACTACAATCACATCAACCTTTATTTACTCATCTCAAATAAAGGTATAGATGTGACAGTGATATTTCACATGTATATATTATATATAGAAAATAAATACATGGTTGCTTAATGTGTATATGCATATTGTGTAAAACCATGTCTATCTACTAAAAGGGAATCCTTTCATGCAGGTATTAATCATTATTCTAGTATATGGAGTATAATTTCTCCATGCTAGACACACAAAGTTATTTTTTTAAATAAGATGATTAAGAGTTGGGAAAAGGTGACAGAGCTAGACTAACTGAGCCAACTGCTGATCTGGGCTAAAAACGGTGCCACCACTATAGGCTACAGAACCGTTATTCTCATTGGTAAGACATCAAATTAATTTACTTAATTTACAAAAATGTCGAAGTATTGCAAATTTTCTTAGTTTTTAATTTCACATATAGTCGTGTAATCACAGGGATGCCAATTAAAAAAGCTAGATAAAGCTGTTGTATGGTGGGGAAGTTATTGGGATATATATTTGCCAAACCCACCAGTAAGACGTTTGTCTTATAAAACCAAAAAACTACTTCAAAAACCCATATTTTGTGGAATTGTACGTGGGTTTAAAGGCCCTTTTTACAATTTTACAAGAGAAAATTCAAGAATGAAGGGTAGGTGATTGGTTTGGCAAATGTATATTGGATAAACTTTCAAAAAGATGACCACACAGCTGCTTTTCAATAGAAAACAACCAGCAGGGGTAGTACACTGAACACAATATAGACCAAACCATCAAATGGGATTGAGTTTATCCTGATTAATTTCAATGATAACTGTGCTTTTTTCACAGAGGATGCCAGTTCACCCAAGAAACTCTCAATTGATCTGCCTAGTAAGATCTCTGTTAAATCCTACCACCATTTGAGTAGCTCCAGTTATAAATCCAAATGACCCACTGTCTGAATGTAGGAAACAAGTTTAGTTATAGATATTTCTGTGTGTTTGGAAGGTAGCTTTTCAATAGAAGAAAGCGAAGATCCTTCCTAACACATTACCATCTATCATCACCTATTAATTACAAATTGAGGTTTTTCTTCAACATTACACTTTCAGGTGTTTTCTGTGCACATAAATTGCCATTTATGTGAATACATTTGGAATTCTGATCATAACGGTAAATCAGTATTTAAAATAAAGTAGATTCAGAATTCCTCGGGTCACTGCTTGCAAATTTGTAAATGCTTCTTGTCGTGTTGTTTTGTTTTCTATGTGTGTGTGCTTGCTTCAGTGGACTTTACAGTACTATTTCTTACAATATGCTGTAAATCTCTCTTTGTCTTTGTTTAGATGATAGCGTCCCTGTGCCAGCCATGGGGAGAAAAGACTCAGGTAATAAAGTGGTAGCCAAATAAAAATAAATTTGTTCATTTTCTTCCACACAGACCGGTAGGTTCGTTTGTCCCAAGGCTTCGGTGTGCAAGATGAGAAAGATTGTTTTCCTGATATAGTCCCAACTCCTCCCATCCTGGTTGCATGTAGGACATCATGGGGATTTCGGAAAATTCAATCTTTTTCATCTGCATTGGGATAAAAGACAAACCCACACTGCATTAGTTTCTACAACTGGACCTGGATAACAACTATATGGTGATTTATCTGCATTTGGGGAGAGTTCTCATAAACCTTTATATTTAGCAGAAAATGTCCCTTAAATGTGGTAATTAGGCACTCTTTCAGTGTTTCATATTGTCTGTTTCATGCTTTCCATGTTGCAAAGAGCTTAAATTCTGCTGCTGTATGAAGTGTGATGACTGAAAGTGAGAAAATGTGTCTGTCTGTCCGTATAATTCACTGGAAAGATTAAAACTTTCAGATCAAAAATGAGAGGTGGGTGTATGAATTCCTCAGCATTTTTATCATGCACGTGTTTCTTCTGACTGACCAGTGTGGTCTCTGGGAGACGGCCAGGCTCCAGAGGACTTGGAAAAGCCCATCGACACCCCACCGCTGTCCACCTTGCTGATAGAGAAACCTCAAAGTGCCACGATCTATGTGGGTGAGTGACAGAGCAACAAAGAGGTGCTAAAGAGGAGTTGAAGATGGTAAAACAGGAAATTCTAGATATTAATAGGATTTTATGTGGGTAGTGCATTGATTCTTGTATGCCTGCAAGCAACATTACGAAGAAATTGGTATTTTTGTGATTTAGCGCCCCTCAGTTTCAGAAGCAAGTACAACAATGCAAGACATAACAGCCAGCTAATACTGCTTACTAGTCCAAAAGCAAGCCCACCTCAGTGTCTGTCTTTCAGCCTTTTATTTCAACAAGCTCTCACCAACGACTAAAAGTCAGTCCCAGATTTACTCTTGTCCGACGGCTTCATACTCAGTCACTCTCTACTTTTGTCTTCTTAGTCTCCTCCATTAACGTCCTCAGTCTTTTTGCCTCTGTCAACATGTCCATAGGGGCTGCAAAGCCTAGTTATATTGCAGACTTGCCCAGCTCCGGTTCTGGCATGACACCGGCTCAGGAAACTCCGTAAATCACAGAGTTGAGGCGGAGCAGCCTGAGGACATTAGATGGGAAAAACAGAAAACATTTTCTCCATAAGATATGATCCAGTTTCACCAAAACATAGTTGGTGGTGTGCTTCTCATGGGTGATCGTACCTGGACTAATTCTCTGCAATAAAGCCAATAAGCAAGAAAAATGTAAATTGATATCAAAATAAAGAGGAATTTACTTTTTTATTTATTCAGCTTTCAGTGAGACATTAATGATGTATTGATTGGACATTTGGTCTGTTGGACTCTTTCATACTGTTTCTGTGTCTAAAGGTGGAGACGTCTCCTTTGTCGCCAAGGTGGAGGCTAAAGATCTCCTTCGCAAACCCACTATCAAGTGGTTTAAAGGAAAATGGATGGATCTGGCCAGCAAGACAGGAAAGCACTTGCAGCTAAAAGAGACTTTTGACCGATTCACCAAGGTACTGTACAACAAGGCACCCATCTACTGTATATGAGCACCACTACATAGTACACACTAATGAAGCTGTTTATATGTCACCTCCTGGCAGGTCCACACGTTTGAAATGCACATCATCAAGGCCAAAGATAACTATACTGGAAACTACAGGTGCGAAGTCAACTACAAGGACAAGTTTGACAGCTGTTCTTTCGACTTGGAAGTTAAAGGTTTGTTAAAGCATCAAAGTATATTACAGTAACTCTAACATGTCCACAAAATACTGACTAGCACATGTGTTGTTACTGTCTTACAGAAGCTGAAAACACAGGCTTGCAGGGTATTGATATTCGATCAGCTTTCAAAAGAAGGTAATGAAAGAAGTGTGATGCAATGTTGATATTGTGAAGGAGTCAGCAGCAACCAATATGAAATCAATAGCCAACAGTACAGTTACTTCTTTTTTTTGTTTCAATTGAACAAAAAATATGATATCTTCTACTAATAAATGTTCCTGAAAAGTGAAGAAAAGAAGTGCAACGTCACCATCAAGTAGTATTATTGTATGACATGTACAGTAAGTGTGACTAGATGGTTGTAATAATGTCATTAACCTTTCTCAAAAGGTGATTACAAATCAACCAGCTGACTCATTGTGTAATTAAAGGCCAACTCTTGCATTTTAAATCTCCCTCCAAACAATGAGTCTGAAAAGCAACGCAAAACATCCCAGTTTCACAATGTTGCTGCTCAGTAGACGACGTGGCAATATTGCCTGGGACTGCTCTTGAACACAAAACACCTTGTTTAAAGCTTTTATCTGGAAAAAGACAAAAAAAGGGGTTTTGTGTAAACACCAATCATGTGTTAGCTTCAAGCTAATCGATTGGTTTCAGAGCTTTTGCTTTGTGTTGCTCTTTTAGCATTGTTTTCTAGTGCCTGTTACTGTTTCAACTCTGATTAAATCGTTATTAATCTCTCCTTGTTAACAACAGCAGTGAAGGACAAGAAGATGCAGGGGAGCTTGACTTTAGTGGTCTCCTTAAACATAGGTGAGAATCACATGCCGACCCTGAATGGATTTTGTCCTTTTTTTTGGATCTTTCAAATTATTTGTCAATTTGATGATATGTTATGCTATAGCAGGGGTTTTCAAAGTTTCAAAGACACTGTGGGGCCCCTCCTTAGACACCTCCATTCTTTGTAATGATGATAAAAAAAGTTATTATTCATGAATTCACTCCTATTAGTCTTTGTCTTACTTGGACTTATGGGATAATCAGGGTTTAGGAGATGTAAACAGGCTGTATAATGTTGCCATCAAGCAGCAACCTCTGTGGCTGTGAAGTGAAGCCAATGCAGAAATGGCAAAAATTGCAGGTCCGCTGCTGATCCACGTCAGAAACTTACTAGTGACGTCCTGGATACGCTGTCTATTCTTTACACTGTTAGTGGTTGCCATGTCTAAATTGGCACCATTCAAATTATGCCAAATTAGCCTTTAGCGCTATCTGTTCACAATGTACCCGTTGATATAGCGATGACTATCACTGCGTAAACGTGATGAGGCAAGTTCTGGAGTTCTAAGCTGATTTATGGGTGTTTATTCGTAAAGGACACCTAAGATAATGAAAGTGAATCAAAGTGAATCCAGAAATATGTTTATCATATCTTTGTAGTAAGATTTGACTAAGTTATGACTTAGGAATCAGGCTCTAACCTCATGTAGTATCGTTGCCTCGTGTCTCCCCCTCTTGGCCCACCCCCTAAACGATCCCATGCCCCCCTGGGAGGCGTGCCTCACAGTTTGAAAACCTCTGTGTTATACCAAAGCTGCTGTGGTAGCTCAAAATAAACACCATGATGCATATTTCAGATGCAGCGTTTAAATGTGAGTACAAATAGTCCTAGGCAGTGACACTGTTCCACCAGCAAAATTACACATTTATTGTGGGCTTGTCTCTTCTTCTCCCCTACATATTCAGAAATCAAAGGTTAGTAGAGAAAAACCCATAGGTTTTAAAACGATTAGACCTTACTGCGGGTGAGTACTATAATCCTGTAGAGTCCCCAGCATGACATGTAGCTCTAGGAATTGGACGAGCAAGAGTGTTGGCCTACTGTAGTACGGTAACACTTCATTTGAAGGCAGCATTCCTAACTGCTCAGTTGGCCGTCATTGATAATGGAAATGGGCTTTGCATCATAAACACTCGTGGCGACGGCTCTTCATCAAGACATGAAGTCAAATGCCACTTTTATGATGCACCATTTTGAATCATTAATGGTGTGCTAACGGGCTATGGAGAAATGATGCTGTAAAATAGTGTTATCACTACATTGTCATTTTATTTCACTTTAGAAATATTAGGCAAATACCACCATGTTTATTTCAGCTTTCTTCATAATTGCCTGAAAATAAACAGATGAAAAATAGAAACGGATAATATGGAATAATGTTTTTACGCTATTCACCTCCAACCTTTCTGACATTTGGGAAAATGAATGGCTGATTGAATGGTCTTTATATAAACTAATGGACGCTCATGTCGAGGGCGATGTGTCTATTAACTCAGATCTCACAAATCTAACATTTCCTAGAGACACTTTCATCATCTAACAGTCTCTGGAGCATCTCTGAAGTGATCACTCAAAACAACAACAGACAAAGGGATGGGCCAGTTCATAAGAGCAACATGAAATACATGAAATAAAGTCTTTGTTGCAGGTTTTCACTAAATTCCTGCATGCTGCATTTCAACACACAAAAACATTTAGCATCACAATACATATAAAAACTCTCCTGTGTCTGCTTTTGTGTGCTGTTTTAATCCTACAGCTCTTATTGTTTCATCCTCCACACTTACTCTTAAGTCTTTAAGTGTCAGATGCCACTTTTATGAAGCACCACTCTACATTTAAAAACCTCCTGAAGACCTCCAGCTCTTCAGAGAGTACCTTCTCTCCAACACTACCAACAACTGGACATGATAAATCTATTCCCCTCTACAACTTTATTATCCCAAAAGATCAGATTTTAGGCTAGCTGTCAAGGAACTACATTACTTTATTACTATTCTTGTTGTTTGCTTCTATATTTGAACACTTCCAAATAAATCCTGGTGAACTGACACATGAAAAATAACGTACAGACACGATTAACCCTCCACAACTTATAATATACCAATTAGAAAACACCTCTGTTTTGTGTTAATTGTGCTTCCACTCCACTACAGTTAACATTTCACTCAAGCTAAAGTCACCCGGCACATAGACAGCTCGTCATG
Source organism: Larimichthys crocea (assembly GCF_000972845.2). Classification (NCBI taxonomy): domain Eukaryota; kingdom Metazoa; phylum Chordata; class Actinopteri; family Sciaenidae; genus Larimichthys; species Larimichthys crocea. The sequence continues at coordinate 907,207 of NC_040030.1, read as the reverse complement.
CCCATCCCTTTGTGTGACATGTCCTGAGGAACGCTCTGCAGGGAACCGGAATATGCAAATCAAAAACGGCAGGAAAATATTAACTCAGTAAAAAGCTCCTCCTACTCTAGAGGTTAATGAGTAGTTCCTCAGGACATGTTGCTAACACCAACCTATGACTCCTACCCTCACAACGTTCCCTCGTATCGGCACCATTAGGGAGCCAAAGCAGGATGATACCCCAGAGATTGATGTGTGGGAGATCCTGAAAAACGCCCGACCAGATCAGTACGAGAAGATTGCCTTTATGTACGGCATCACAGATCTGAGAGGTCTGCTGAGGAGGATGAAGAAGATACCAAAAGAGGAGAAGAAAAGCGAAGGTAAATCAGTGTTGCAAAGTAGAAATACTCAACAAGAGAATATCTTTGTGTGGTAAATCATGTTTGACCTTTAATGATCACTTTTGTGACTTGTCTCTTTAAAGCTTTCGCAAAGAAACTGGAACCAGCATATCAGGTGGATAAAGGTGGAAAGATCCGCTTGGTGGTTGACCTGGCCGACCCTACAGTTGATCTGAAGTGGTACAAGAACGGACAGGAAATCAGACCCACTCCCAAGTATGTAACAACATGTTTTTTTTTCCTCCTGCATCTTCTCCCCTTCAACACTGCACAAATAAAACGCGTTTTTCAAAAATGCATTTCATTGGGGCGTCGATTAGCTCAGTTGGTAGAGCATCTGCCCCATGTAATGAATAAAAATGCGTTTCATTTGTGGTATTGGCCTTCTATACCAGTTTTCTGGTATAATGTGTTTCATTTTGTCACAACTCAAAAGCACAATGGTTAACTATGGTTCAATAGTTTTACACAGATTCATCTACTTAAGTTCATAAACATATCACACAACCTACATTTTTACAAACACGCCAACAGAAATACATCAAAGTATAATAGTGGCTAATGAAACAGTATTTCTAGTGTAACCTTACATCACCTTCAATTTTACAGAGCACCCTTCCTCATATGTAGCACACTCGACTGTGAACCATTGCCAGTGAACAAATAACGTTTTCTCGACTCTAATGTGGCTCATTATGAATTCACAGGGCTCTATGAATTCACCACCCAAATGTAGCCCCAGAGCTACATTTGTGTGGTAATGCGGTGTATGATGTCAACTGTTGTCTTTAATTGCCATTAACTGTATATGTCCTCCTCTGTACAGGAAAAAGGTGGTACCTCCTTCACAGGTCTTTAACCAAATCTGGCTTTGGAACAAATTTTACAGATGTTAAATGAGAAAGTAACTGTTCATAAAGATCCTGTACCACTGTAACATTAACAGCACCAACATTATTATTATTATAAAGGTGTCATACTTTTGTTTTTCAAATCCACTATGGCTCAAAGGATATGAGTAATGGTTTTAGGTGTTTTGGAAATATTTTGTAAGCCTCGAGTATAATACTAGACGTTGGGAATATATGAAAATAATGTATTAGCATTTACAGTAGCATCTTTAAGCTCATTGTTTTGGTGTCATGACCCACAACTTTACAATTATAGGTCAATCATTTTGGCAAAGAAATGCTAGTAAACCACTATGCTGGCTCCCCAGCACCAAACACCAAAAGTTGTAAGTTGTGAACATAGGGGAGCATTAAGCAGTTAAAGAGCCAGATGTTCCCCATAATTTGGTGGATGCCAAAACAGAATTATATAAATCTAATCTAATCTTATAATACTGGATTTACATTCAACAAGTTAACAGAAACACAACTTAAAAAGCAAGTTTAAGCTCAACCAATGAAACATAGTAACATGTCTAAAGGTAATAATAACAAAAATATTTATTTCATAATAGGGTAGCATATCATATTGAAGATAAGATAAACACTCTACCTAACCATACATTAGCTCAAACTTCTGTCCAAAGCCATGCAAGATTAAAGCCATCTGGGAGGTTATTGCTGTTTTCTGGTTTTGGTCTCCTGTCAGCTCCCTGATCTAGAGACTTCACTATAAAATACTCTTTGACTCTTTGATTGCCAACTTGATACACCCCTTCAGGCATGATGTCTCTCTGTCTTTGTGTGTCTGTCTACCTGTCTGTCATATCATGGTGTTTCCTTTCTATGTGCCATAATCATTTTCTGTACACTCCCTGTGCTCCGGCCCCATTCTGGCTCCACTGCTGACCTTAAGTCAAAGGAAGTAAGTCCATCCATCCATTTGATTGTCCCTTCTTCTCTTCATGTCAGAGTTTTGGTGTGATCCCACCCTTTAGCCTGACCCTTGATGCATGTTGCGTTATAATTATACAGTTCTTTATTTTGCCTACGCTCCTACACATTTTGATTTGAAGGTTTGGTTTCTCACTATCTTACAACTACTACATATTGACTCATACGTAGTGTAGGTGAACACTGATGTGACTAATGGACTTCCTGTTTAGGTATATTTTTGAGCATAAGGGCACACAAAGGATTATGGTCATCAACAACTGCAGCGTAAACGATGATGCAGCCTATTCTGTAGCTGCAGGAGACGAAAAGTGCTGCACAGAGCTGTTTGTTAAAGGTATCTCAACATGTTTACCTTTATTTACTGTACATGATGCAGATTTTCTGTCTTGTTGAGTTTCTTTGTCATCATTTCTTTGTGTATCATGTCCTATAGAATTGCCAATAAAGATTGTTAAAGGTATTGAGCCTGTGAAGACCACAGTGAATGAGAGGATTGAGCTGGAGTGCGAGGTGTCAGAGGAAGGAGCTCAAGTCAAATGGTAAGCATTTAAAGATTGAATATTTTAAATACTTCTTTCTTGTCACCAACATAAGGTTTGTCAGAACAAAGGAAAGTCAAATAAACAGGTTTAACCTCTTCAGTAAAGCAGAAGATAAAGATAAAACTCATGTTGAAGAACGAGTAGTGCCACTTCTCTGTGACTGGGTGCTTTGAGATTGTGGTTAAAATATTGGCACTAGTTCCAAATAATTTCCCAGAAAACTTCCTGGAACGACTGGTAAAACTGGTAACTCGGATGCTAATAATAGATAGAACTGAGCCATTGTTTGATCTGTACACTTCCTGTTATTTCCAGTTCATGGAAAATCTTTTAGTCAGTGCACTGCAAATCAACAGGACATACATGAGGAATAAAGTTTCCAATAATAAATAAATAAAAATTATTTATATTTACATGATATATTGTGGATATAACTGATAAATGTCTCAATAATTTGTTTCTATTTTTCCTTTTAATGTAATTTGCAATAAATTAACAAGTTATTTTCAGGAAATATCAATGAAGGTTTTTCCATTCATTTGGGATCAAGAAAGCTGGTTATTTGGGGAAATATAAAGTTATTTCCTGATTGTTTCAGTGATTATGCCCCCCACGTCTATGTTTTAGATACTCATTTATCTATCGCTTGTGTCTATGTCACCATCTGAAATGCTTCTTCCTCTTTCAGGATGAAGAACGGTGTTGAGGTTCCCACAGGAGTTCGCTCCAGATATCGAGTTAAGTGTGAAGGAACAAAACACTACTTGGTGATTGACGATGCCTCCAAAGAGGACACTGGAACATACTCCATTATGGCTACTGGTGGCACATCTGAGGCTCGCATACAGGTTGACTGTATGTAGCATTCTTGACTTTTTCCTATTTTTAATTCCTGTTTGCTGTTTTCATGCTTTTTAAGGTGTCTTTATTAATAATTATCACTATTCTGTTTTTGTCTCTCATACTGTTTAATCAGTGAAACCACTGAAGGTGCACCAGGACTTGCAGAATATAACAGTGTTGCTGGGTCAACCTGTCAAGTTGCAATGCGAGATTTACCCAGGCAATGTCCCAGGTCGCTGGTACAGGAATGGACAGCTGATCCAGCCTAGTGACCGTATCACTATCATACACAGAAATAGGTATGTTGTCTCTGTTAAATTCTGTTCAATCAAAACCAGTTCAGACAAATGCTAACATCATTTTGTTTCGTAGGGTCCATCGTCTTGAAACTGAAACATGCTCCCTTCACGATGCAGGAGATTATACTTTTGTACCTGAGGGATACTCACAGAGCCTCTCTTGCAAACTTCACATCATTGGTAAACAACCTATGCTTCACTGGATTGACATCATGCTGAAAAAACACCTTAATGTAATTTTTTGAATGATACTGATGACTTCATTTTCTGCAGACCCACCAAGGGTGCACTTGGACAGCTTGAACTTCCCAGACAACACAGTGACAATTGTGGCAGGAAATAAACTTCGCTTGGAGATTCCAATCAGTGGAGAACCGGCACCCAGGGTGGTGTGGATGAAGGGAGAAAGGGTGAGCTTTAAACTTTTGTTTCTGTCAACAAATCCCATGAGAAGACCAAAACCAAAGTACCGGTACTTCCCAACTTCCCAAGCACATTTCTGGTACTCAGCCCATTAATCATAATTGTTGCTGATTTTGGTCTTTTCATTTGTTGACAAAAAAAGAAAATATAGAATATTCCCAGACGTATGCTATGTCATCTGGTAGTCCACCTTACCTCTAAGGCATAAATATATTTTTTTCTGTTTTGTTTGTCTTAGGTGATTCTCGAGTCAGGCCATCGTGTCCGAGCTGAAACATATGGCGACCAAACCAGCCTGACAATTGAAGTGACAGAGCGGGAAGACAGTGGCAACTACAAGATAGTCCTGCAGAATGAGGCTGGTGAAGCTACAGCCAGCGTCAAAATCAAAGTTGTAGGTAAGTGATCAGAAAACACTTCAATCGAAAAGATCGAGAATTGCACATTTGTTTCTTGAATCCTTAACATGGCCTTGTGTTGTCTGCAGATATCCCAGATGCTCCAGATGCACCCTTGGTCCCAGTGGTGGGTGGTGATTGGTGCTCTATGACGTGGGAACCCCCAAAATATGATGGAGGTTCACCAATAACAGGTAAACATTGCATCTTACTTATTGTACTTACTTATTATATTATATTTATGTGTTGGGGTTAAATAACAAGCTTTCTGATTGCTTTCCTCTCAAGGCTACTTTGTCGAGAGAAAGAAGAAACAGAGCTCTAGATGGATGAGACTGAACTTTGACCTGATCAAAGAACAATCATTCGAGCCCAAGAAGATGATTGAAGGAGTGCCATATGAAGTCCGGGTCTTTGCAGTCAATGCCATTGGTGTGTCCAAGCCAAGTGAACCATCCCTAGCCTTTACTCCCCTCGGTGAGTAGCCCAAATATCTCCATGAACTTTCACTTAGGAAAAGTGTTACATAATGCTTTAGTTTATCTAACAACCGTTTCATAATAACAGACGAAATTTCAAGTGCAGGCCAGTGATGCACATGTGATCTGCCCTTGGTACCCCGGTGACACAGCTGTTCCTCCCGATACCCCACCATCCCAAGCATTCTGAGTGTGACCTCCACCGGAGCTTTAGAGGATATTAAATATGTCTTTATAATGGCTGCCAAATCATCTGCGGATTAGAGATTTAGGAGATCAGGTCTGCCAGAGGGTTCAATAGGAGTTAAATATGATTCAGAATACAAGAATAGACAGCAAGAGCAGGGACTAATAAGATCTGTCCTGGACATTGATGGCATACCAGCCGGCAAGAGAGGCGCCTTGCTCAAGTGTTCATGACTTGCCAAAATGGATGCTTTCCAACCTCATTCATACCCAAAAACAAATGAGGAATGGTGGCTATGGCTCTTCTGATCTCTAAAAACTTTATCTCCACTCAGCTGTGACCAGTGAGCCCACCATGCTGGTTGTGGACGATATCACAGACACCTCAGTGACCGTGAAATGGCGTCCTCCTGAAACTATCGGAGCTGCCGGTCTGGATGGATACTTGGTGGAATACTGCATAGAAGGAAGTGAGACAACCTCTTCTACAGCTCCCTGCAGACTGTTAGACTGTGATGAAAGTTTAGAAATTGAGAGAAACATGGTGAAATCTTTGGTTTTCAATCCAAGCAATTGGCCATTGTGAGACAGACGATTTTAAGCTTTGGCACCCAAACGTAGCTTACGTTAATTTGTGGCTATGTTCAAATGGGTATGTTTATGACCAACCATTTTATTAGACACATCTAGCACAGTGTGACATCCAATGGACCTGTGTGATCACTGCTATCTCGTAGCCTGTATGGGATGTATGTGCATGTAGTCCACAAAAGCAGAATTTGGAGCAGAGGTAGACATGAAACAGACGAATATTCACTGACAGTTGTTAACAGACTGTTTTCCCCTCAGCTGATAATTGGATAATATCCAACACTGAAGTCACAGAGAAGACCAAGTACACCATTACTGGGCTGACTCCAGGGTGTAAAATCTTAGTTCGAGTCAAAGCCCTCAATGCTGCCGGAGCTAGTGCTCCACGGACCCTTCAGCACTCTATCCTGGTCAAAGAGGTTGTTGGTGAGCTTTAAAACACTTTTCTTTTAACTGCTTTTGTACGCTCTACAAATAAATTTAAACATGATTTTTTTCTACTGTAATTTGTAAGTTGATTGTTCTGAAGGAAAAGATCAACACAGATTCAAAAGATATCTTGAATAGGACCTTGATCACATACCTCATGGTCTATCCTCTCCTCAGAGCCACCAAAGATCCGCGTCCCCCGACACTTGAAGCAGACATACACTCGCAAAGTTGGAGAAGCAGTCAACCTTGTTGTGCCATTTCTGGTAAAATAATCTCCCAACTGATCAATATTTGCTGCATTTCTGCGCAGAATAATAAACCCTGTGTCATGTGTCTGCAGGGTAAACCTAGGCCGAAGGTCACCTGGCTGAAGGGGGGTCAGCCCATTGAGCCTTCGCACGTCAGCATCCGTAACACCGACTGCGACAGCATCATCTTCATACGTAAAGCAGAGCGTAGCCACTCTGGGAAGTATGAGATGACGGTGCAGGTTGAAAATTATGTGGACACAGCCATCATTGACATACAAATCGTAGGTAAGTGAAGCGATCCTGCTCTGACAGGGTATCTGTCAGTTTTTCTTCAGTATTACTTCTTGAAATCATAATAATAACAGCAAACTTGTCTACTCACAATCTCTCCTATCATTGTTAGACTTGCCTGGTCCTCCTCAGTGTGTGACAATTGAAGATGTTTGGGGAGGAAATGTAGCTCTTGTCTGGACTCCACCAAGAGACAGCGGCAACGCCCCGATAACAGGCTATACCATTCAAAAAGCAGACAAAAAGACAATGGTAGAAGATATGCACAAATGAAATTGCAAATGATGCACATTTGATATTTGCATTAACACGCTTCGATCTGTTTAATAGGAGTGGTACACATGCATTGAGCACTACCATCGCACTTGCATCACCATCACAGAGCTGGTGGTTGGGAACGAGTACTTCTTCAGGGTCTTTTCAGAGAACATGTGTGGCATGAGCGAAACTGCTACCCTAACTAAAAAAAGTGCCCTCATCGTGAAAGAAGGTAACAATTATTGTCCTATTGCTGAATGTTTGTGTGGAAGGGTGAGATCTGTATGTAACCATCACCACAAATCTTAGATTTCACATGTCAATATAGTTGTCTCATTTGCTGACTGTTTTTTCCACAGCTGTTATCTGAAAGGTACTGTCAGTAATGTTTTCCACCCTAAGTGAGACTGAATTTACAGCCTCACTTTAAAATCTTAACACGGGTCGGGCTATGACTGACAGGCCTTTAAACAATGTTGTTTCAAACTCAGCCGATGATAAACAAAAAACATTGTCTTTCCCTCGTCACATAGGGAATTCCCCACATGATACCGCTCAGCACCAGTATCATGCAAAACCCCATTCCTTTACCCTTCCCCCAACAGGCTTGCAGGTGAAAATGCACGATTACTGTGACCACGACTTCAAGGAGGCACCAAAGTTCACACAGCCGCTGATCAACACTTTTGCCGTCGCCGGTTACAATGCCACTCTCAACTGTAGCGTCCGTGCCAACCCAAGGGTAGGTGGGAGAACCAAGTACCAGTACAAGTTTATCGTGTTTTTTTATCTTCCTCATATGCCAGAAACTATTTAAAGACAGTATTGTATCAACTTTTAAAGGATGAGTGCAACTGAAGAAAACAAAGACAAAAATGAAAGAAAATTAAAGTAACACTATGACCCAAACTAGTATAATTGTTATCACAGTTGCTAAAAACGATGGCCAAAACTAAGAAATTATGACCAATGGTTGTATTAAAAAAGAACTAGTCTTAATGGTTCCCTTCTCTGATCGCAGGCTAAAGTGATCTGGATGAAGAATAAGATAACCATCATTGACGACCCACGCTACCGCATGTTTAGCAACCAGGGAGTATGTACTTTGGAGATCAGGAAGCCCAGCCCTTATGATGGTGGCCTGTACACCTGCAAGGCCATCAACGACTTGGGAGAGGCCCAAGTGGACTGCAAGCTGGAGGTCAAAGGTTAGTGTGGACCAGGGGGCAAGCTCCACTTGCTTCCTTGGGTACCTGCCTGTATCTGAATCTGGTTTCCCAAAGCCTTTCTACTTTTATTACCTAATTTCTTTGGCACTGATGCAAGCATCTTTGCTTCTTTATCTAAAAAAAGAGCCATTATAATCAAACTTGTCACTCTGTAACGAGTGGAAGGAAGCAAAGATGACTTTGGGAAACCAATCTACAGGGGTACTGTAGTGTTTTAACTGTGTTGCAGTCTACCAAAGGGCTGACCACATAGGCGGTGGACATGTAAGTATCCGGACTGGTATGCAGCAGCTTTTCGTAAAATCATTATTAATGGTTGTGTGTTAAGTTCTTCTCGATGACTATAAGCAGTTTCTAGTGATTTGCTAAATCGGGTTTAGCTAGTTGAGACCTTAGTAATGTGTAAATTGGTTGCTAGGAAACCGTCCAATCAAAAGTAATCAACTATGAAAACGGAAAGTTACTGTAGCATCATGAGCTGTATCGTGTAACGTGTAGGTTATGTTGTTAGTAACATGTAGGTCAGGGATGTCAAAAGTATGGCCCATTATTAGTAGCATAGACTAAACATTATTGTGATTTGAATTCATTAAAAAAATGTAATTGTTATTAAAGTGTTTGGTCAGATGAGTCAACTACTTTATCTCTTTCACCATAGATGCGTAGCTAATATATTAGGCAAGCTCACGTTAACTTTGGCAGTTAACTTTGGGTGTAAATATTAAGTAATAACTAATCTCCATATGAAAACTACTTCTTGTGGTGCAACCCATTTTAATTCAGTTAAAACTTGCTAAGTCTGAGTTTATGAACAGCTGATGCAACCAGCTCCTGAACACCATTTTCACAGCACATACAAATAATGTCATAATAATCTGTTTCATATCATTTGTGTGCAGTGCACATAATACCTGACACTTTTCCATCACCACCACATGTAGAGGTTTATCCCCCGCGTGTTTACACAACTCTATCCGAGTCCAGTCCATCCAGTCATCTTGTTCATCAGCACAACACACCACACCCCACGTTACACCTCAGTAGGCATAACATATAGAGCTGTGATGTTTTTGTGTTGTATTAAACTCTTCTCCACAGATTCCAGTGTCTTCTTTATGCCACACGGTTTAACTCCTCATATAAAAGAGTTCAGTAATAACTCAACTGTATTCCCTGGTGGACACATATAACTCCATGTAAACATTGTGTTAACCCCTCTTCTCTTCTTTCTCCCCCAGTCCAAACTCAAGAATTGTGAATTTATGTTCTCATAAAAGGTAAGCTTTCATATGGATTTGGCATATGAAGCTTATGTCATTCATTATGCATCTTTCAGCCAGCTTGTAATCTTTGGGACTGTAGTTCTTCTTTATGAAAGCAGGACCCAGTTAAAGAACACCTGAAATTAGGTCGAGACAAGGTCTGCATGATGACTTTCTGCCAAATTATTCCCCAGTTCTGCTTAGCTGGCTGAATTTAACTACCCTGTTTTTAATAATTTAATTGATTGCCATAGTTGTTGGTATGAAATGGTGTGAATTCAAAGACTACCTCTCATGTAGTTTGTGCCACAGATAAGGTGAGTAAAAACATTTTGCAAATATGCTAACCTTTGCCAAGAGATGCAGATCATCTGTGTTTTGTGCTATGATGACATGAGGTCTACTTTTTCTGCTGTTAAGTAAACAATACAAACGTACGTGTTCGGTTTGGAACTGAGTAATGAGATGTGCTTGCACAATCGGAGACAGCATAGTCCTGTTGTATCCGTTATTTTACAGTGGTGGAATGTAAGTACATTTACTGAATAACAGGAATATTCTGACATTTTGGGAAGCGGCGAGTTAGCCTGGCTCTGTCCCGAGGTAAGAAAATCCACCTCCTCTAAAACCCACTTAATCTACCAAGTCCTATTTACTGAGAGGATAAAGGATGGACGACGTATGTGATGCCGGCCACAGGTTTCTGAGGACTGCAGTTTTTGGCACTTCTGCATTGGCCTCACTTCACAGCCACAGAGTTTACCACTTGGTAGTTACTTTGTCTTGTTGCCACTTCTCAAAATGTCAAATTATTCATTTAAGTACATTTTTTAGTAACTTTTTGTTTTGAAAAAAATGTGTTGTATATTTTAGTAGATTTCATGCACAAAACATTTAAAATATGATTGAGTACTTTTACTTTTGATACTCAGTATGTTTTGTGAATACCGTAATATTCCTGTAGTTTTAACATTTGAATGCATGACTCTTAATTGTAGCAGAATAAATTTTACACTGTGGTACTGACACATCTAGTTAAATAAAGGTTCTGAGTGCTTATTCCACCACTGTTATCATATCGTGGATATGATAAAGACAATATATGCTTCATTAATTTGAAATTTTCTGGACATGTTGGACTTGCATTGTATTTCAGTGGAGTCAACAATGCTTCTAGAAGATTGAGTGTGAGTGTGGACTGCGTACATGAGCTATTCTGACTACCTTTCCTCTCTTGCTATTCCTCCTTATATAACTGTGATCTCCTAGCTTCTCTTCTTCGCATTCTGCTTAACCAGCCTCTTGCTCTTTCGCTTTTCTCCTCTTCTACATCTACATCTGTTTTTCACTCTCCACATCTGCCTCCGTCCCTTTCCAACAATATTATAAGAGAGTTTTTCCTCTCGCCCCACAGGAGGCTTCACTTTCTACGAACTGATGCAACGCGGAGTGCCCCTACACCTGATTGACAAGTACATGAACGAGTCCAAGATTGTCGAGCAAGAGAAGTAACATCGGACCGAGTGCAATGAGGCGTTTTAAGCTTTGCAGACATCTGCCACCACTGGTGATCCTCATCTCTGGAGGGATGATGGAGGGATGGAAAGACGAGTGGAGGAGATGTCGGAGAGGGTGTACTGGTCTGTGGTGTGGCATGTTGTGTGCAGGTTTGGAGCTAGTTACCATAGAGAGAGAGAAAAAAAAAGCCAGTTCACGTCTTTGTCACCCACTTGTGTTTGAAAGACAGCTCAGATGCATGTCGGCAGTGTTTTGGTTCTAGCTTTGATGAAGTACATATAAAACATATACAAAGCACATATAACACAGTGACACACACTTACACACACAGTATTGATGCACACTTACAGTATTTAGATGTTGATTCTTGTTGGGAGTGCCCATTGGAGGTGATTATTTATTTCTAAGGGTCTGAAAGAAGGAAGAAGGGAATGTATAAACAAAAGTTTGGTGTTTGTATGGCGTGTCAGAACTTCTATATGGCAAGAAAAATTCAAATATAGCAGAGTAATGTTGGATAAATGAATGTGTAGACCCTAATATTTGTTCATTTCACTTTTTTTCTGTGTAGTATATTTATGTGTAATAAGTGAGAAAATGTAGAGGTCCTTATTCTGCATGACACATTATGCTTTTTGGATTCGTATTGGACTTGAGGCTTGATTGATGCTCAGTCATGTGTGCATGCATTTATCTTTGTAATTATCACCACGTGGATCACAATAAAAAAAAAAAATTACATTTGAAAAACTCTGAACTTGTTTTGAGTATTCTTTTTGTTTGGGTCTCTTATAATAGTATTGATATATGTTGAATTGACACTTATACACAGAGGGACTAATTAATTAGAGTAAAAAGTGAACAAAAATATGGACTTCTGATCATTTGTAAATGTTTGCTTCCATGCAAAGACAAATCATTTGTGTGTAAATCCGTGCTTAATGTCTCTGTCTCTGTTTATAATTTGAAACATTTGGTTTAAACATTTAATTTACAGAAAACAGCCAACTAACTAAATAAATAACCAAATAATGAGATACTGGTGTTTCAGTTTAAAGAGCGACCGTGTTAACTGGCGACCGCCACCCTAAGGTATCTGCCGTTGTCATAGTTACGACAGCAGAATACGTAGCTGTCAAACATGAAACAAATCAGACAAAAACGGTATTTATTTATTATTTTTTTAATTTACACTGTAATGCTAATGAAAAAACAAACAAACAAACAAACAAAGAGGCATTCGCAAGGCAATCTTCCTGTTTTCAACAGCTGTAACTATGACAACCACAGACGCATTCGGCTGACGGTGCACCAGTTAACACGGTCGCTCGTTAAAACGGAACACCCTGGTGCCACATTCAAACATTAAAATGGGACATTTTGTACGCTTTTAATTGAATACCTGAATACTTACTGTCATTTAAATGTGATGCGATTCCTCAGCTGCTTCTTACATCGTGTTTGCTAACTTAGTAATGTATTTTACTGTTTTTTTTTTTACGCCAACTGACAACATTTGAGGCCAAACGGACAGATATGATGATATTACCTGGCTCCATACGTTCATAACACAGTTACGGTGCTTTAAAACAAAATAATTTGTGATTTTAAATCCTCTTTACGTGTATATTTTTATTTAAATTTCCCGCTACCCAGCTAAATTATTCCGAGACCCTCACTTCCGGCGGACTCGACCAGAAACGTACTGTCTGATGGTTCCGCTGTTGGAAATGGCCTCGGCTAGTCGCCTAGCTATAAATGCCAAATGAGCTGCTATTTTTTTGTGGAGTCGGTCGAGAGAAGATAGCCCCGTTTTGAGCCACTAGGCCACCAGGGAGTATCTGGAAGTTTTTGTTACCGTCATTTTAAACCATGCCACATTTCTTGTGGCCGGAGCCGCTGTCACCAGCTCAACTCAAGCGGCTGGAGGAGCATAAATACAGCGCGTCTGGTCGATCCCTGTTTGAGCCACCGTGTCAAATCTACTGGAACTGGCTCATCCAGCAAATCCCGACATGGGTCGCGCCAAACACGCTGACTATAGTTGGACTGGTGGTCAACATCATCTCCACGGTGGTGCTTGTGTATTATTGTCCCACGGCGACAGAGGAGGTGAGTGTGGCCAAAGTTTCTACAGACTTAAGCCCCCAAATTACGTGCCCTTCTCTGGCATGGAAGGAACGCGAAACTCCATTGAGAAAAGCCGTGATTTAAACTTAGGTGGCCGCTTTTGCAAACTTAAACCGCCTCATATGGGACAAGTTATATATTTTCTGAATCCACAGAGTCTACTTGTTAATTCGGCTTACATTTAAACACCATAGATGCTCATATTTTATAACATTTCCACTACTTTAACAGGGGTCACGCCGCTCGCTAACGCCCACAGCGGTGTGTTTTTGGCAGAACCACATCGGGAAAGTTGATGTTTTTATTAAAAATGTAGCCCAATTTATGCATAGTAATATAAGCCGAATTGAAGACCGCCTCCTGACGATTACACAAACATATTAAATTACAATAAATCAGGCTTTAATGAGTACATACAAGCAAGGACGGGTTAAATAGTCCGTTTTTTAAGCGGGGTAAGTGTGACAACGCACGGCGCTGTGGGAGAGCTGAATCCCGGATAGACGTGGTGAGGTCGGGGCGGTCGCTCTTGGAAGTTTCACAGCTTTGACGTGTCCAAACCCTCGTGATGTTGTTGATGGTAAAACAGAAATTTAAAGGGCAATGTTGCTCCCTTTTTTTTCCAGCTCACCATTACAGAGACTTGCATTGTTTTTAATTAATAGATTAGTATGTATATTGTTATGCACAATAACAACAGGAAAATAACTGTTTTGGATGAATGAGTTTGTGTGAGATGGCTGCATGTCCAACTCTAATTTAAGTCCCGGGCTACACATTCCTAAGACCTGCACCTCAGATACAATTATAGGCCTAGCAGTTGACCTCTGATCCACTTAACATGTGTCACCAGGTTCCCTTTGGTGCACTGGCCTGAGGTGTGTGTGTGTGTGTCACTGATAAACACACATTTTGTTCAATGCAACTCTTGATGAACGTTGCTAAGAAGTCCACAGTCCTCCGCAGCATGCTGTTACTGTCAAATTCCACGAGTGCAAAGGCAATTCAGTTTCCCCTATTAATTATTTAGCATAGGAGGCAAACCTGGCTTAAGTCCAGTCTTCTTCATGAAGCTCCCATACCAGTGCAAACAAACGCATATCAGAGCAAATGCAGTTGCAGTGCAGTGCAGACCCTGTCCCCGCCGGTCCATGTGTCACATTTATCACATGGACTTTGAAGAAAAACAGCGGGGTCTCTGAATATTTAGGACAGCATGGGGATTCTTGATCCTTCTGGAAACACAAAACTGTCTTTGTCCGCCTCTCTCACACACTCACAGACAAACACAAACACTCTCTCTCTCTCTCTCTGTCTCACACTATAGTGGTAAACACACTGTGTTGGCTTGCTCCAATGTCCAGATGGTCTGTAACCTACAACCTAGTGAAAGGAACTGAGACACTCCAGGCCGTCAGCTGGAAACCCTCTTTCTCTGTACTTACAGTACACAGTGATGACAAACATCTCTAACTCCTGTCACCTCTAAACTAGCCAGAAGTGGTAGAATACTAATAAACAAGGTAGTAAGCATAGAAACAAGAATAAATACAAGGGAAAAAATCTAATATAGTAGTAAAATAACACTGCACGTACACTGACAGTAGGTATACATGTTGAGTGCATAGTCCATATCTGTTATCTGAGACTCGTTTATAACTTTCTCTGTTCAATCCGGGCCTCAAATGATGACAGAGTGACCGGTTTCTAAGATCAACACCACAGTACAGTAATGTCTCAGCTAAAATAGTTGAAATTCAGAAGTATTGTTTCATGATCAAGTTGTAAATGTGTCTCCATTTTTCAGTCTGATCTTTTGTAGATTTTAGCTCATAACATCTGAAATAGCTTCATGAGATATAATATGGATATCTAAATTATCAACACTGTTGTAATTTGTTAGCTGCTCCTCGCTTTAGGGCTGCAAATAACTAATTATTTTCATTTTAGTCCGCCGATTTCTGTCTCGATTAATCGTTTTGTTTATAAAATATTAATCTCAGTTTCCAAGAGTCCAAAGATTACATATGCAAATATCTCAGTATCCTCAATATAACAGTCACAAACCCAAAAATCTTCAGTTTACAATGATATAAAATGGAGAGAAGCAGCAAATATTCACTATAACACTTAAATGATTGGTCAATCAATCATGAAGAGAGCTGCCGGTTATTTTTCTTTCCATTATTAATCGACTTGTTTCAGCTCTGTGTGTGATGCTTCAACAAATTCTAAGTCTGTGGTCCTTCTTGTAAACAAACTCTCTCCCCGCTCCCCAGGCTCCATCATGGGCTTTCATCGTGAGCGCTCTGGGCCTGTTCATGTACCAGTCTCTGGATGCGATTGATGGGAAGCAGGCCAGGAGGACAAACAGCAGCTCACCTCTCGGGGAGCTCTTTGACCACGGCTGCGACGCTGTCTCCACAGGTGCGACACCCAAACTATTCTCACTTTTTAAAAAATCTATATGTTTATTAAAAACCAGCTGCTTAATTTTTTTGTTTGTTCTGTCGTTCAGTCTTTGTCGCCGTGGGGACATGCATCTCATGCGGAGTAGGAATATACCCGAACTGGATGTTCTTCTGCGGTTTCATCGGGATGTTCATGTTCTTCTGCGCCCACTGGCAGACCTACGTGTCCGGGACTCTCCGCTTTGGCCTGTAAGATGCCGTACTGCTGAGATATAACCGTCAACGCTTTTTATATCGTCACTTTAATGAACGGTAATCTCACTCTTCTCTGTTACAGGATCGACGTGACGGAGGTGCAGTTCGCCATCATGATCATGTACTTGATGTCGGCTTTCGGAGGCGTGAGCCTTTGGCTAACCACGGTAACCGAGAATCATACATTTGTTCCACATGTTACATGTACAGATACGCACACACACACAAACACACACACACACACACACACAGGGACACTTTCATTTCACCTTGTGTTCACTAGTTTTCACACTAAATTTTTAATTATTTCATCAGTTCCTAGTTTTTTAGTCGTCCTTCTAGTCTTTTTAAGAATTTGTGTTTTACTTTTACTCTGTGCTGCCTTTGGAGGCTTGACTTAACATCACATGAGAGAAGTGAGAAGGTAAATATGGGTAGCTAACGCCATGGCAACAGGTCATCTATTAGACATGATCTGGCTCAAAAAGCTGATGATGTCACCCGCATTGTTTTTTTGTTTTGTTTTTTTGCTTTGCCCTCCCATCACGCTCACGCATGCCTGCAGCTGTCATACAACAAGCATCTGTCTTCTCACTGTAAGGAGAACGCTGTGTGTTTTCACACTAATTCGGCACCTTACGTGTCTCCGTAGTTGCCCATAATCGGAGTGAAGATGTACGTCTTCCCCATCCTCGGCATCATCGGCGGAGCCCTCTACTCCTGCTACAACTACTTCCACGTCATTCTGAACGGAGGCGTCGGCAAAAACGGCTCCACTGTGGCTGTAAGTCTGGAGATAGACGAGTCGTCTGAACGTTATAGAGCCGGTAATATATTAAACATAAATGCTTATAATAACGTCCCCTCTGTTTAGGACACCAGTGTGCTGAGTCCTGGTATGCACATTGGACTCATCCTCACGCTGGCCTTCATCATCTTCAAGAAGTCGTCCAGCCACTTGTTTGAGCACCACCCGTGTCTGTACCTGCTCGCCTTCGGCATGGTCGTCGCCAAGATCTCCAACAAGCTGGTGGTAAGTTTTACAAGTCCCGGTTGCTGTGACAACACCCGTGGTTACTGGTGGCTGAACTGCTACTCTGTTTACAAGTTTTATTGTGATGACTACATTTCATTTCCTGTGACTGCTTCACAATAAAAGCCACCTATTGTTTAAACAGTTTAACACTTTTTTAACGTGAAGCAGCAGCAGCTGGAACTTAATACAGCTCTGATACAGTTGTGTCTATGAGATCAAATCCTCAGATATTTAAATACAGAATGTATTTAATCGATTTTCTCGTGTATCTCTGAATCTCTGTAGATCGCACACATGACCAAGAGTGAGCTGCACCTCGCGGACACCGCCTTTATCGGTCCCGGCCTCCTCTTCCTCAACCAGTACTTTAACAGCTTCATTGATGAACATATAGTCCTCTGGATCGCCATGGTAAGAAATCAAAGTATTGATCGTAGTATTCTTTTTTTTGAAGGGGGACTGAAAGAGAATGAATGTTGCAATACAACATGTTTTATCACTCCTCGTGTACGAGCTGAGCCCGAACAATCGGAGTGACCGTTATATATTTTGAGAGATCGGCCCCTTTTTTTGTAAAGTGATGAAAACATAGACGTCTGAATACATATTTAATGGCGTGAAACTCTCTCTGTGGCGGCTGTTTGGATAGAGTGCTGTTATATAAACTGTACATCAATGCTTCATGAAGCTGCACCCACCGAAGATAAGCAAACAGCGAGGAGTTAAACCAGAAAAACCGACCGAGCATTTTCAAAACGAGTCTTCTTTTCTTTACACACCGAATTCCATTAAGAGGGCCTCATTATCACGACAGCTTAATTAAACCAGGTGTTGAGGTGTACGGTAAAAACCTGCAGGACGAGTCATGACTAACACGGTTAAGTATGTACACAATGAGCACTGCGGCTTTCAGTCTCGTTTCGTTTCGTGGGAGCTCTGCTGCTTTTCTCTTTATCCATCTAATCAGGGACTTGTTACAGCTGCAGTTCAAGGTTCAGATCAAAGTTCAATTTTAGACTCCGACGACCCGCCTTTCGGCATTTATAACACACATTATCTTGCCTCTAACCCAGGCTCGACACAGCTTCGATATGAAGAGATGAACACTGCTATTAAAAACTATTACAACTCTGTAATTGCTTTAGAGGCATCTTATAGCGGTTTGAACCATTTAAAAACTCTTAACTTGTCATAAGACAACCGAATTCTGTCTGCTAGTATGTTATCTGATGTGGAGCTGCAGCAGGTATTTCCAGCTGAGCAGCAGTCTGGTACGGACGGTCATAATCCTGTTGGTTTAGCAGGATTTCCGTGCAAAGGTAGCACCAGTTAGGACATAAAAATAAATAATAATAAAATTTGTAGCGGCTCTGAAAGGACTTTCACACCCACACACGGTTGTTTGCCTGATTAGATCTCTGCTCAGGTTCAAGCTGGTTATTAAGTGGGGTCATAAACCTTGGTAATTACACCTGACATTATGCATGCATTATCAGTGGCTTTTATTACTGGGTTATTTAAATCAAAGAGAGCTGTCCGTGCAGTGAAAAAGACGTTGAGCTGGATGTCGATCGAGTCTGATCTGTGCACATCCGTCACACAGTTCAGAGGAAATCAGGTTTAATCAAGGAGAATGAGTGAAAACAACTGGAGCATAAACGCTTCAGTGAGACGCACCTAAAACATGAAATGACATGAAATATAACGTAATATGATAAACTGGACTCTACAAGTGCCAAGTCAAAGGCAGCTGGACTTACAAACTTTCAAATTTCAAAACAAAAATATCACAATAAAATCAGGAAGGGGTGTCTTTAGCTCAGTTGGTAGAGCAGCCACCCCATGTACGACAAAGGCTCAGTCCTGGGTTCGCATCCAACCTTTTCAGCTGTCTCTGTCAAATAAAGGCCAAAATAAATCGTTAAAATAAATAAATAATAATAATAACCGGAAAATAAAAGTATGACTCAGAGTAAAATACCCAGCGATACATAGTTAGTCAGAATTTAACTGCTACAGTTCCTGTGTAGGAAGTGAAGGTGGTGAGTTGTTTTTTTCTATATTTACACCACAAATGTAATAACCGGATAAATACGTGGAAATTGTTTAAAATACACCCCGGTGTACTCAGAACTCTGAAGCAGCCCCACCTTAAAGCACATTTATTTTTTAATGATGTACTAGCGCATAGTTTAACTTTGTTCCATATTGTTTTACATGATTTAATTAAAATAAATATCACAATTAATGCAGTTTTACTATCAGAATCACTTTTGGTGAACACATACAAGGAATTTTCTCCATGTATATACAGATGTAGACATAAATACAGCTTAAAAGCATTGAGCTTGACAGGTAAACATGAAAGTACATTTTACATTTTACCAACCAGCCCTTTGTTTAATCGTCTCAATCTTTCCTCAGGTCATCTCTCTTGTGGATCTAATACGCTACTGTACAGGCGTGTGCCTCCAGATCGCCTCCCACCTGCGCATCCGAGTCTTCAGCATCACTCCGCCGAGCCAAGCCCACCGAGACTGACGGCTTGCCCGGCGGGAGGAGGTGGGGGGGGACGCTGACCTCTCCCCGCTCCTGAAAGCAGACGACCACGACGAGGAGACGCCCTCGCACCCGAGCCACTGCAGCCTTGACAAAGTGACCACCTCTGATTAAAAAAACTGCCTCTGCCAGCAGATGGAAGGAATAAATAATAATAATTTAAAAAAAAAGGACTCGACACTACAAACCAAAACGAAAAAAGAAAAGAAAAAAGCATGGATAATATTGAATGGAAAATGACATGGAACCAGGCTGTTTTTGGCCAATAATTTTTAATTTAAACATCAGTGCATGTTTTACATCACTTCCTCCTTATTCAACTCAAATACCAAAATGTTCTTCAACAGGTATTTTATCTCTTGGGCAAATATCAAAGCTCTTTTATCTGCTTTAAATTTACAGACGTTTGTCCGATCCAGTGTGAGATTCTCGCATAAACACACGACAAACTGCTCAATAATGTAAATCTCTTTGATATATGCCCGAAGTAAATACCTGCAATCATTTGTTTTTATTTATTAAATGAATGTGACTCAATCTGACGTGAATCAGGGGCTAAAATGTTTTCGTTTTTTAAAATGACCTTTAAAACCTCATAATTTTCCAATGAAGTTTGCAATGTGGGCTGGTGGGTTGTCATCGCGCTACGTGGAAGGGTGACGGTCGGGTGTTAATGCTGAAAACGACGACGGGTTTTCTAACGAGGCTTCTCTTACGACCGCCTTTCTATTAATTTTTTTTATTTTTATCCCCCGTTAATCATCTCATCCCCTGTCCTGGAAAATAAGAAAACACACTTTACCTCTGGCCTTTTTTTAGAGCGCCGTCGACTGATGAAGCATTAACACGCGACTCGTTCTGCTTTCTCTGTTCTTCTCCCTGAAGGGCTAATAGTTAATTATTTGTGATTGTACAGAATTCAACTGAAGACGCCTTAAAATATTTTTGTTGTAATTACTGTTTAACTTGTGAATATTTAAAACAGCTTTGTACGTTTTGTTTGTTTGTTTTTTTTCCACTGAAGTATCATACCAGATGCAACAATATTAACAATACAATGCTACTGGAAGGAGTTTTTTTTTTAACCGTTCACTCATACAAATGTATATTATGTAGAGGTGATTCATTCTGATCTTGGAGATTTGTTGGATTATCAGTACATTTTTGTAATGATTTGATTATTACTGGATAGTTGTTCATTATTCAGGTTCATTGGGATCAAAAAAGGGATGTTTCTGTAGTGGCGGTGAACAACTTAAGGGTATTTTATTCAGTTTTTATTTAGGAAAAATAAAATGATCTTCCTCTCAGATTCTGCTTCTGCAGGATTATGGACATTTATAGAGGGGTGTGCCCTAAAAAAAAAAAAAGAAAAGGAAAAAAAAAGATTGTTTTGCATAATTTAATCATGGACTTTGAAACTATGCATTGAAATGTACGACCTTTTTGATTTCAACACTATGTTGCACTGTTTCAGTAACACACAGTGAAACACCTTTCTACTAACAGATATGAGTGGAAACGATTGTAATAAAGAAAATATTTTTCACGCGATTCATTGTCATTGTCAGTGCTGAACGAGGTACTCAGATCCTTTGGTACTCCATTACAAGTAAGAAAACGGCCCATGTAACGGATATATTAATATATATAATAGATTATAAATACTGATGCAGCTAGTTTTAAGTACTTTGAGTACCTTTTATTTCACAAAGCTCTGTCAGTCCCAGATTTACCCTTGTCTGGAGGCTTCTTGCTCAGTCTCTCTCAGTCTTTTCACCTCTTGTCTTTAGGTCCATAGAAGCTGCTGAGCCCGGTTACATGGCCTACTCACCCAGCTCCGGTTCTGGCATGACACCGGCTTTCCACTCAATCAGCATTCGCCTTCCGCCCAAGGCCTAAAAGTCTCCCTCTTGTTAACTTAAAGTATTGCTGTGCCTCCCAGAGCTGTTAGCGTGGCTGTAAAGTCTTGTTTTTATGAAATAATAATTAATTTGACCTCTCTAGGCATCAAACATCGTTCAATAGAAACATTTCTGAAATGTAGTGAAGTGGAAGTGGCACAAAATAGAACTACTAACTAAGTACAGCTATGAGTATATGACAATAATACATTATTGATGGGTTATATACCAGCTTAATCCTTAACCGGGACCAGTAACATAACTACCTGGAATCTCCCTTGGTTGCCTAGCAACTTCCCAGAGAGACAAAACAGTCTGGTCACAGAATTCCACGCAACACCGGCACCAAAGCAAACACCTAAGTGTTTTTTTTTTTAAACACAGCGTTTTTTTGGTCCAAATAGTTGGAGAGGTAACTAAACCTGCCTTTAGACTGGGAGAGGATAGCGGTAAAAGTACCTCAAAAATTGTACTCAAGTACAGTTATGAGTAAATAATAAATGACAGAAGCACCAAGTTGACTGAACCGAATCACGTTTTATTTCAGAGGACCGACTGAACTGATGCAATCTGAGGAAATCTCAATTTCCATGTATGTTAGTCACCGTCACACGCCTGCTGACACAACACATCATCTGACTTCCATGGCAAAATACTGACGGTCTCAAGTAGTACTTCCTTTTTTTTGTCAATATAATAAAGAACTCTGTAAAAGTGACATTCAGAGGAAAAAAGTTGGAACAGTTTGACGAGCACTGTCAGAGTCTGAGGGTAGGTTTTTACATTCTGCAGCATTCGGATTAAGATGCATCAGTCACTGAAACTCACGGTCACGATAATACAATCAAAATAAGTTACAGAACATGCTGAGGGGGGTCTGAATTTCAGACAGTAGCGAGCCTGTCGAGTCCCACAGGGACACACATACAGGTGGCTATGAACGCTGTTGTATCATGTACACGTAGCTCCAACAGTCAATTACATTTGTACCACGTTAAGAATCATTATTGTCCTATATCCCCATTCATTCGTTCTCGTTGTAACTCACTCGAGGTGGGTTGTGGTGTGGCCAAACATTTATAAGACATTATTAAAAAAAAAGAAAAGAAAACAACAAAAATGTTCAAACAAGCAGGAATGAACAACGAAGGCACTTCAAGTTTCATGTTTTTAAAGACAACAGCCAACATTTAAATGTTATGCACCCCCCCACACACATATCTTTAAAACGAAGCCATAACAGTAAAAAGCCAAACACAATCAGGGCTGGACGTACCTCTTTTTTTTTAATCTTTTTAAATTAATTGCTTTAATTAATGCCCATCTTCAAACAAAACCCCAAATATATTAAACTTACAGTGACATAAAACAGAAAAAGTTTACTTCGTTTAAAGAAGCTGTTTGATTATTTAACCAATTATCATAATCAGATTGTTTTCTGTTGATTCATCTGCCAATCATCGGAGCTTTAAAGGCAAAAGTTTGTGAATTTAAATGGTAAAACGTGCCGCACGCACACACACACGTACCTGCTACTATCAAATGTTTCACGCGTCAAACAACAGCATGGTGAGGAGGGCGGCGCGGTGTGGAGGGAGTGTTTATGTGTGTATGTGTGTGTTGTACAAAAGTCTCAGATGCCCCTCAGTGGAGGAAAAGAAGATTTACAGGTGTCTTCTTTCTGGCTGCCGTTCCTTTCGCCGGCCAGCTCCATCCATCCATCTTCTGAAAAATGTTTCGTCTCACACGAGTCTCTGACCTCTCCGTCTGCGCTGATGCAACACGAGCTTCGAGGACTTCAGATTTCCCCGTGTCCACTTCCAATCCTCTTCTGTCTGTCCTCTCTACCGAGCAGGAGAGAAAGGGTGGAGGTTGAAGTGAGGAGAGAGCAGAGAGGAGAGAGGGGAGTCTTCCCATGTCACACCCTCTCAGGGTTGCTGTCCCGGTTTACTCTGCGTCTGGGGAACAGCTTTCGCTTCAGCAGAATCAGCTGCACAGAGGAAAAGGGATAATTAGAAACCGCACGCAGCTTCGGAGAAAAAAAAGACAAAAAAAGCTTTGTGCTGTCCGTCAGCAAGAGGATGACTGCAGTGAAGGAGGGTGGGGATGTTTACATTTCTTAGGTTTTATTAGATTTGTGACAGAAAACGAACAGATAACAGAAACTATTGGTGCCAGGCAGAATTAAATATCCATAATGTACAAATATTGATCTTCAGATTTTGGATTAGAGCGTTACATATCTAAATTAAACAGTGTATATAGTGGAGGGACAAACAAACACCACCGTCAATTCTTAAACTGACAAATGTCTCCACCATTTGACCATTTTGCAATCAGTCAGGTGATTCCTACAGTCATTATTTTCAGATAATGTGTTATTTGCTGTTATTCTTCCTTTTAGAGTGTCACACAATCAAAAGTGAATCTGTGTCCCAATAATATGCGGCATAGTTTTCTTAATACATCCCCTAAAATAACTCGGTAATAACTACTACTGCAAAAATGTGGTAGTAGTTCACCCTGACGTCACTATATTTTCTCTCACAGTTATGATCGTGAACCAAAAAAGGTTCTTGTGGTTATTTTATTGTTTGATTCTTTCATCTCTCCTTAATATAAGATGTAGTAGCTTCCCTCTTCTTAGTAATTCCCTGGTGAAGCCGCTGATTTAGGACCGTCTGTGCTTTTACTGTTAAATGGTATTATTTCGTTGCACTCTATGGTTGCTTCAATTTTCCCAAATTTCTCTAAATTTGACATAACTCTAAACACCAAAAAGGTTTTTATTAACATTTCGTACAACTTCACTTTTAAATGGAAAGTTAGCTAAGAGAGAAGATCAGTGCCACTTTCATATGAAGCTACAGCCACGAAACATTAAAAAAAGACAATTCAGTGTTTCATGATGCGTTACGTGCCGGATTATTTCTTATTAACATGACTTCCTGGAGTCTCCCTTCGTTGCCTAGCAACTGCCCAGAGTGAGGAAATAGTCTGGTCACAGAATTTTACGCAACACCGGCACAAAACCAAGCAGCTAATTGACGTTTTTTGACGTTTTTTTGTCCAAATCAAACACAAATTTGTATAAAGTGCATATATCAATGTTCTCGTTTATATTAACTCCTCACCACAAAGAAAACGGCGATCTTAGTTACATAATACTTTGACATCAACCGCCCTTTAGACCTTTTGTAACCTAAGAAAGCAAAGATAATCTTAGGACAGCGGAATAAAATCCCCTTCCTCTGAAGTAAAGATCTCTCTGATCTAAACTGTACGAAGCTGACTCAAATTTCTCCATCTTAATAACTCGGGGGCAGCAGGACAGCCAGACTCATCTGGTGCCAAAGAAACATAAAATTCGCCTGCTTATATTTGATGACAGAGACGCGGGACAAGTCTGACGAGTCTTAACTGGGAGCACTGGTCTCACAGGTCGCTGTGGGAGGAAATTCTCCTAAAGTCACAGCAACTGTTAACCTTTCTTTAGGTTCGCTGAGGAGAAACTGGAAACCTATGGATTAGGAAAGCGCCCCATAACAACTCAATGTCAAACCTGGGTGGAGTAGTATTTGTTTAACAATTCTTGGCATTTGGAAAGTGGAAGAATTTGACAGGAAAGTCGTCCAAGAACATGATCCCAATTTAAAAATCCTTTGCTATGATGTTTATTGGAAGTTGTTCCAGCGAGAAATCCAACTTATCTGGCAACAAAGAAGGTTAAAATAAATATAAGCTGATACAAGTCAACAAAGACGGACAACTCGCGTTTCACAGAGGACTGCTGGCCGTCTTTCAGACGGTCGTACAAGCACGACACATGAGACGGACGAATCCCGGAGAGGAATTTTGGTAGCGAAGGTTTGAACCATAGCTCAAGTGTGAATCATGGAAACAGCGAGGTGTGTGAACGAATATCTTGTGTGTGTGTAAATAAACTGTGTGTGGTCCGAGGTGGATGCACTGACCTGTTCGGCGAAGAAGGACATAATGGTGAAGATGACGAGTGTCACGAGGACGCAGTGCGTCCAGAACTTCAGCTTGTCCCGATACACCCGCCTGAGAAAGAAACAGTCAGTTTTTAAATAAAGAAAAGAAACAAATGTTATGTTTTCCTGATTGGGTGACAGATGTCGGAGGTTGCACGTCTCGCTGTGGAAGGGGAGGCTCTGATGTAACAAGAAGGAAACATGCAGTATGCAGAGGGCAGCAGGGCAACAGGGTGACAAGGTGACATTAGCCCAGCGCCATCTGTCTGTTACTTTACCAAATCAGAGACGAGAGAGGAGGAGGAGGAGGAGGAGGAGACGGGAGGCTCAGCAAGTATCTGCAGCTTGGTCTAATTTTAAAGGCTGGCATTCTCCAGCTGAATACAGGAGCAAGATCCTCGACAAAAACCCTCTAAAACCCCCTCGAGGGATTCCCACCACTCCAACCTGGCAACGCTCTGTCCCATGTGGTGACAGCTACAAATTCTTAACCAAGAGCTCAATGGATTACAGGTTCACGTGCAACGAGGACGCTGGTAAAGCGCGAATATGTGTGTGCAACAGAAAATTAACGATTTTGATGATGGCTACGCATGTGCAGATTTAAAGCTTTTATTTGTTTTATATTATTGTGAACTGATTCTCTTTTACTTTGCTGAAGACGCCACCTTGGATTCTGGGAACATGTGATGCACGTTTGTACGCTGTTTTACTATTAATTCATCAAAAAATAATAATGTAATATCAGCCAACGCAGCATGTGTCATTACTAGTTTTCTGACCGACACAGTCGTCATTTTCACGTCCAGCACCAACATTGTGTAAGTAACAAATGTACTTCCATCTATCCATGGTCGTGTTGGTACATTCAAACGGATCAGGTGGCGGTGTGTGTCTCGAAGGTAACCGCTGTCAAACAATCAGGAAATAACTTTTTATTTTGCCGGCGCTCGCTCACTCGCTCGCTCAAATTCACTGCCTATGTCACCCGACCATTGTTCGCATTCTCCCTCTCAAACCATTGGACACAAACCAAATTAAACTTCTCCGTCTCTCTATTTTGCAGCGAGTGAGACTCAGATTTAGAAGCTGGTGCATGAAATAAACAAAATCCAGAACACAAAAAGTACAGCTGAGGCTGTTATTCATTTTGTAGGACACATTTTTCACCTAAAGATGGCACCACAGTAGATAAGTGAATTCATCCTGTGGCTAATGATAGTTGCCGCTTCAGTCACGGCTTAAAAGCTAAAAATTCAGTGTGTACAACACGACAAGATGTTCTCCAAACTTCACATCCTACCATTCCTGGAGCTCTTCCATGTGCAGGAACCTGTTGCGATACTCTCTGGGCAGCTCAAACTGGGACGGCAGCGGGAACATGGACTCGTAGAAGTCTCTCAGCACAGCTTTCACTGTGGCAGCGTCCTTATGGCTGTGGTCGATGTTATCATTCAGACAGATGAACTTCCTGGGATTCTTCCTAATGTCGTCTAACTGGCCGACCACGTGGGACACATTTGTCCGCACCATCTTGAACGCTATCTCCTCTTCCCCCATGATTTCAAACCTGTCCAACAGAGGACATGTTAGCAGACAAGCAAGAAGGACGTCTGAATTTTAGTACAGTCGCAGACTAATGTCACTAGGACTCACTTGTACTTATTCTGGTCTTTGAAGGCTTTGTGGATACGCTCTGTGATGGGCTTGCAGTGGAGGATGAGGCCTTTTGTGACAGAAGGCTGTGCATTAAAAGAGAAAAAGTACAGATTATCAGTCAAATAATTCAAAAGAAATGTGAAGAAACATCTTCCGTCTCTTTCCGAGACATTCAATTGAAGTGCGTCTCACCATGCTGGGGTCATAGTAGGCCTCCTGAGTTGGGTTCACCAGGTGGAGCTGGGTTAGGTTAGTCGGGAGAGTCTTTGAGCAGTTTATCAACATCTGCTCCAGGCCTGTCAAATCCTAGAACAGGCAACAAAGAAATATCACACACAGGTACTAAAACACCACAAGAACTTCTGCAAACTGTTCGTCTGACAAGCTTCATGTTAGGACGGACCTGGAGGCTGAGCGGCAGCTCGTGGATCCTCGTGGCGAGTGTTCGAATCTCCCGGTCGGACAGCACGCCCGAGTGGTCAGTGTCGATCTCGTCGAACACCTCAGACACGTTGAGCTGCTGCTGAGCACTCATCAGGAAGTAGAAGTACGAAAAGGCGAACTGCATGTCCTCTGAGTGACGAACGCGATGTGCTGACGTCTTGTCAAACTCCTCTGGGAATCTGAAGAAGACATCGCGGAGAAGTTTGCTGCGTCGCCTCTTTAGGGATACTTAAAAAACGGTAGCGACAAAATCTGTAACACACTCACGTGTCCTGCAGCTCCTGCATGACGAGGCGGTCGATCATGTGGGGCATGTGCGCGGGGACTTTGCGGGACGTGAATCCAAACTGGCCGTTGAGCAGCTTGTTGACATAGCGCAGCGAGTCGGCAAAAGTGTCCTGTAGCTTTCGGGCTGCGGCGGCACCGTCAGTCTGATACGACAGCTCTCTCTGCAGACTCTCCTCTTCCTGTTGGAGTCGTTGCAAATAAATTAATGAAAGGAAATGAAAACTAGAAAAGTAGAAGCTGTAGGTCTTACTCACCTCAAGCAGTTTCTGGAAGTATTTCCTCCTCTCCCATGGCAGGAAGCCTCTGTCTGCGGAGATGAAGTGTTGGAGTCTCCTCCCAACCGGAGCTCCTCCTGCAGCGCCGGCTGGCTCTGCCCGATTCTCGGCGCTCTTGGTTTTGGAAATGCTGCTCAGCAGTTTGGAAGTCATAGGCCTGTCGATCGCAGCCTTAAGGTCGTGTTTGGGTATTTCAAAGTCTTTCTCGTCGTCAATATGGACTGGTATAAGAGGAGTGGCAGGTTTTTGATCTTTCCTGGTTGTTTTTTCTTTTGAGTTTTGACTTTTCTGAACGATATTTCCAGCTCTCTCTTCCACAGGCGCTTCTCCCTCCAGGTCTTTATAAGGCTTTCCCTGGACCTTGGCTCCACCTTCATTAGCTGGATTTGAATTGACAACCTGCTGCTGTTGAGCCAGCGTCTTGTAAGGTTTTAAAAGTTCAGCCTTTGTGAAGTTATAACCCTTCATAGTAATGTCGCCAATCAGAAGCTTCTCCTCTAGCTTTTGCAGCTCGTCGCGCACAGGAGCTGGTAGAAGTGACACATTCAGCGAGGGAACCTCTATGACAACCTGAAGTTCACCGGGCCCCCTCTTCTGGATCTTGGGACCCTGTTTGTCCTCAGGAATATCCGAGAACGGGAACGGTGGCTCCGGAGTCGGGGTCGGTTTTGGCTCTTTGGCGGCGTCTTTGCTCACCGTCTGCGACACGTTAACCTGCAGTACCTCACGGGTGTCAACAGCTACACTGAAGCTCATGACGAACTCAGTCTCGTCTTCTCTCTGGAAGGTGATGTTGTACTGGATCTGGGTGGCGTTGTGGCCGGGATGGAGCAGCAAGTGGATGGTCTTCCACTTGTTGGCGACGGAGGTGTGGCGGACTGCCGCGTTGTCGCTGACGTGGGCCTCGGAGACTCTGCGGGCCAGTCTGTCGAAGCTGAAATATGGCCTGACTTCACCTACTGGGAGGGTGTACAGGCTCCGATTCCTCAGCAGGGTCACATGATGCAGCTCGCCAAAGTGCTCTAAAACAGACATTAATACATGTTAAAGGATAACTGTTAGTAGCAACAAGTATATCCTTGAAAGCCAATCTTACAAACATCTAAAAGAGACCAAGAAACTTCCTAAAACAGCTGGACAATGTAGTTTTTAGCATTTTTAACTCAAACGGACTATTTTCAGCTGTGAATTAACAAAAATTAACTACAGTGTCTCAGGAATGTGTCACCTATTGCAACTGTGTTTTGAAACTGATGTCTTTTTACTAGTTTTCATCAATAACGGAGGTCTGTGGCATAATAATAATCATGTAAATCATCATTGAATCAATTAAAGGCCCAGTGTGTAGGATTTAATGGCATTTAGCAGTGTAGTTGCAACCACCTCCACTTGCCCTCCCGTTATAAGCATAAAGGAGAAACTACAGCGGCGATGAAATGTGTAACAAAACATGAAAGGCTACTGTAGAAACATCGTCTATAAATATAAAAGTCTCATTCTAAGGTAATAAAAATATGCAGATTCTTATTTTCAGGTGAGTACACTTAAGAAACATTAATGTCTTTCATTGAGCATGTTACATTCAGTCATTCTTCCATATTTAGCAAACAGAGTCCCTTGAATCTTACACTGGACTGTTAGTTGTTTTTGTTCTTCATCAACCAACCAGAGTTACTGTTATAAAGCATCATATTTTCATTGAACTCACCTTGGCCACAGTCTCCCACATCAAATCCACAGGCGAGTACGTTGCAGGCTTGGTCACAGAATTTGTCTGCCAGCCAGGAGTTGGCACAGCCTTGATTACAGTAGGACGTCCCACCGAAACCTCCTAGACCACCTCCAAACTGCCACACCTGTGCTCCAGCTCCGCCGGGCCCGCCACCACCGACACCAGCTGCGAAACGGCTGTTCCCTGCTGCACCTGTCAGAAAAAAATATATAAAATATTAAGACATGATTGGAACAAATTAGCTGATCCATACAAGAGAGAGTGTCGATGTCTTTACCGAGGCAGTCTCCTCCATCCCAGTCGCAGGCAGAGTTGTTGCAGGCTTTGTCACAGTACCCGTCTTTGATCCAAGATCCTGGGCAGCCCTCGGCACAGTTGGGGACGGGCCAGGTGAGATACACCTGCAGAGAAGTGATAAAAGAAAAGATTAACACATACATGTAACACTTTTATTTGAAAGAACATTGTATCAAACAAGCAAAATGAACTCCTGGTGATGTTTACACTCAGCATTCACACCTTTTGCCCTTTCGAGTGGCTGTAGAAGTCGTCTGGCCAGACGTCTTTGCCAAACATCACGTCATCATTGAGGTAAATGAACTTTTGGGAGAGCCCCGGGATGCGGTGGATGTGAGTCTCTATGGCAGGAGAGCTGAAAGTGGGAAGGTGGCTGTGGTTCTGGAAGATATCCTGGAAGTCAAAGAAAAACAAAGTCATACATGAGCGCAACACAAGTGCTTTGGGAAATCAGTCTGCAGATTTGACTCCATGAAACACAGAAAATCTGAATTTAAGTGCTAAATTAACATTCTTTAATATGATCAAAACAAATTTACCATTATTGTTCAGCTCAGGCTAATTGTTTGGGTGTTTAAGACTTTACATAGTCATTAGGTGTCTCTAAAAACAGGCTGTCCAGCCTGATTGTGCAGCGTGTGAGAGGTCGAGGTTTAAATTTTACCTGATGTGTGACAACTGTAACTCTGGGGTTATCCAGGTTGAGCCACGAGGGAATCTGCCCGTTAGTGACGATGAAGATGTGTCGCACCCAGGGGGCGTGTCTCTCCACGGAGCGCAGAGAATAGCGGAGCTCCTCGTTGTCCTCGAATCGGCTTGCTGACACGTCTTCATCCTGTTTGGACTGGAGAGAGGAGTGAAAAATAAAAACACTAACATCCTCAAGTATGTTTCAATAGATAGATAGAGAGGACTAGTCGTACCTGTGAGATGGCGGTGAGGTCCCAGAACAAGTAGCCAGGGGTGATAGTTAACTCCTTTCCATCCAGGGTCAGGTTCTTCTTCGCCTGCTGGGTCAGATCGGTGAAATCCTGCGGGGTTTTCAGGTGGAGCAGGGCGATGCTGGCCTCAGAGTACAACTCAAACTGAGGGGGGAAACAAACATAACTTACTTGAAGTAATACTTTAATGATTGGGAAGTTTTTCAGGATATCTTGACTTTGAGCCCCAAACACGTTTGATCCTACACTTCCCATAATGCAACTCAATACCATCTTTTGTTGGAAATTCTCATTATGTTGTGTTTTCATTCGCTACATGAGCAGCATGGCCACAACTTGACTACTACGTGGTCCACACTAAAATGTCTTAATTTATACAGAATAAAGCGGCCGCCCCGTGTGTGGAGGTTATAGTCCTCGCTGCAGCTGGCCCCGGTTCGAATCCCGCATCGGACGGCTAATTTACTGCGTGTCACTCCCCCTCTCTCTGCCCTGTACTTCCTGTCTATCTTCAGCTGTACTATCAATAAAGGCATAAAAGGACAAAAAATAATCTTTAAAAAAAAACAGAATAAAGTAGTATTTAGTAAATAATAAAGTAGCACTCTCAAACACCTCGTCCACTGTGTGAACGTCCTGAACAGCAGTTTCTCAGAGTTGAAGTCTCATGTTTTGTGATAGAGGTCTTCAGTGCATCATTGTGACAGGAACATCTCTGAAAATCTGAGGGTGACCTCTGACCCTGCAGCTGTAAGAGGTCAAACCAAAGCAGCTATGATGCTCGTGTGGAGGCATCCGCTGGCCGCTGCAGCCTCGAGTCAGTGTGTGTAAAAAGAGGTTCGGAAAATTCTGTGATGTTATTTCTTCTGCACGACGGGGGGGTCACATGGAGGTGGCTTTCTGTCTGATCTCAAGAGAGCTATTCGAGGCACTGTAGGACTGTGTGTGTCAGATGCATGTGAGGGAGATTCCCCTGGCTTTAGCCCATTTCAAACCATCTGTCCTGCCCCACCGGTTCGCTTCCTCACCCTCGTCTCGCTCCATCATCCAACACTGAAGCCAAACATCTCACTTGACCTCGCGTTGTGCTTCGACTTGTTAGTTTTTTTTTCCCCTCCCTCTGCTCCTGTTTTTAGGTGAGGCGGATTAGCTGTGTCTTATAAACTCAGCGGGGAGCAGCTAGGAGACAGCGAAAGCCCTGGATCACGTTGCCATCTTTATTATAGCTCTCTTTATAGTCCTGATAATGCTCTAACACACACACACAAAGCAGAGGTGTGTGGTGGTGGCCTCACAGGCACATTCCTGCCTGCAAAGCAAGTGTAAACAATTCTGCGCACATAGAGCCGATTATTTACAAGGTTACGCTGAAAATCAAAGCTGAAATCATTTTACTTGTCGTGAAAGAGTTAGTGATTTAATTTCTGACATATTATGTAGAGCCAACTAAATCTTACACAGCGGACCTTTAAAAGGAAATTGTGGAATAACCGCTCTCAAAGTAAGCGTGTCTGTAAAGTAAGTTAGTTTGTCTCATTAAGATCTTCACTTTTAGCAAAATAATGAAGAGTGAAGTGAAATTGATATTATTTTGGAGGTGGATGTCGCACCATAAACTGACGTTTTTGTTGGGAGCCACACCATAGAGCTATATAATGCAGATTATATACCTAGGACAGCAAAGGAAACAATTACGGTGAACTAGAGGAATGCAAAACCACTAACGATGGGTCCAAAGCCTGAAAAATGTTTACATGATGGACCGAATGACAGCAAGTCTGCAGCTGACTATGGACAATTTTTGTGCAAAGATGGACGTGGGAGTGATGAGGTGACTGTTACTTTTATATTTTATTTATTTACTTATTTTACATACTTTATTTTTCATTCTGTTTTTACTGAATTCTCTTACGCTCTTATTCTTATTAAATTATCTTCTCTTATTACTTAATGATTATTACTATTGCAATTTCAATGTTATAGTCATTTAATATATGAAGTCCTATATCAGGTAATGTTATTATGTAACATCATTAAAATGTTTAAATAAAGAGTAATAATCATTTTTGTAATAAAAAAAAAAATCAGTTTGTTTCACTTGATTCATTTCATTTCAATCTGAACACGTCGGATATTTTCTCTGATTCAGTCTAACTCGACATGTTTTAGGTGACACAAAAGAAGTCGACAGCTTATTTCAGACTCATCTTAAACTGTGCAACAAAACTCCTCAGGCCCACACTGCTTTGAAAGGTTGACACCTGAGCCCTCTTTTCCAAGCAGAGCACACGTCGTCATTGTCATGTCGTCACATTCACGATGTTTGCTACATTATAAAAAGAACTGGACAGGTTTAATCTGGTTCCTCTGCGGATCACCTGCCAGTCTCTGATCGTCAAACTGATCCGACCGCCTCGACAGGTGATGCAGGATGACGAAGCTTCAGCTCATTTATAGTCGCTGCAACATCTGAGCCCATCTGCCTAAAGCGATCACTCACCACAGGGGTTAATTGGTTTGCCCAGAGTGTCAAACTCAATTGTTTCTAGACTAATTACACATGACACACATGAGATATGTAAACACCGTAGTGATGAATAACTTTAGCTGCCGCCTGGTGAACATGACAGTGTTTACTTTTTCAAACCACAGTGTACACAGTGCAACAACTCTCCCCCCCACTGCTCCGGAATTTTAATTCTGCTTCAGATTGTTTTCCTAGAAATGGAAAAAATAAACAGGAAGCAGATTTTCAGATTAGCTGGGAGGCAAAAGAAGCAGGACTACAAACATGGCAGCAGCCACCGACACAGATTTTTTACTTTGTCATGGATACGGCGTCCATTGCAGCTTCTTAAATGTAAACATTTTCTACTTTTTTGTCTTATATAGAGTCTCTTTGGGTTTTAGACTGTTGGCCATACAAAATAAGCAATTTAAAAACTCATTTTTAATGTCAGTTAAAGGTTCAGTGTGTAGATTTAGTGCCACCTAGTGGTGAAGTTGCAAATTGCAACCAAATGAATACTCTCTCCGCGCCTCACCATCTCGTTCCAAGCATGTAACACAATAAACTCTGGCTGCCAAACTGATATAAAAAGCAGGAGGCCACGTCTAGATTGGGGTTTGGTTTGTCTGTTTTGGGCTACTGTAGATGGCAGACTCTGTGGAAGAGGACCCGCTCTCACTGTAGATATAAAGGGCGAAAACACAACAATTCTTATATTCAAGTGATTATACACATATTAATAAATATTGTATTTAATTGCAAACAATAAACACCTAAACCCTACGCACTGGACCTTTAACCAACCCTGCATATTTGCATATTTACACTCAAGCATGACACGTTTTTACTACTTCCACTCATGTTTTTCTAAGCTTTGCACACCAGCCTTTTTTGTGACCCTGCTCTTGTTTCACAGTGGAGATGAGACACCGTGTGGACGACCGCATGCTCCTCAAAACACATAAAAATACACGCTAATACAAACACATCAGCAGGCTTGTACACAAACAGGACACGAGGACGGGCAGCAGCACGGGCAGATGATCGGGGGGCTGTGAGGGCAGCTTTCATCACCATAGCACCTGGTCTAACACCAGCTATAAATACCGGCCAAGTCTCACCGCTGAAGCTTTCCCTCCACACTATGCACATCATCCCTCTTTCACAGAATCGGCCCAGCGACACCAGGAAACACCTTGAAATCCAAACTGTGTATTGTGTGTGGTGGGCTGTGTAGCTAAAATTCCTCCAGCCTTAAAAAGCCAAACACACACACACTTTCCATCCTCCTTCCTGGACTCTATGTGACATCCTTTCCAGCATGTTCCACTTATAAAAAGATAAAAAACTGGACTGCAAACAGGTAAAGCCAGGAATAAAACAAACACGTATGAGATGACAGGGTGTGTCCGAGAGTGCAGAGAAGGTCAGTACAATCCTCGTGACCTTTACGGTGTGTTGGCTGGCGCCGCGCCACTCCAAACAGTTGTTGTACTGTTAACCCCCACCACCGCCAGCTAAGGTTACAGTCCAAATACCGCCGGTTATTATCACATGACCTGTCAGGCTACACCGCGGCAAACCTGGAGAACAATGCAGGGAATGATGGGACAACTGGGTTTGATGATATGTAGGTTAAACTGTGTTAACCTATATATCATCACATACAGAGTTACAGTGATTCAGACTCCCCTGAGGTTCAACTGTTGGTATACCATGCGTATATTATGGTAATAATCAGTGTATTTGCAAGTTTTAGATATTCTACATTTCACTTTTTTTTTAATGCTATCTGGAATTAAGATGAAGACCTATTAAGAAAGGCAGATTTTTGGAAAAACAAACTCCTGTTCTATTGTTCTAATGTTCCCTGAGATTTTAAAAAGATTGTTAATTTTAGTTTTCTTCATGCCAAACATTGCAACAAACTGATGTGTTCTTGGAAAAGTGTTTTAAAAAGATTACTAAGGCTTGTTTGTGTGGATAAACTTGCATTTATAATCAAAGGAAACCCCAGAAATGTGTGGACCATTCATTCATAAACTATATGAAGGATTCCCAAACACAGAAGTCTGTTTTAAAATACAAACAAAGAACTTAAGATGTAAAATTTATTTATTGTACACTGAATAAATGACTTAAAAAAGCTTGAACTTGTTGATGTGAAACAGTACATCCTAAAATATCAAACTACATAGCTTGAAAAGGTTCAACTGTGCAAAGACCTACAGTACAAAGATACTGCATATCTTTTGTATGAGTTGTTTGGTCAGACCGTCAGCCCCAAATGAAAAAAGATCTTCACTTAAATTTCTTAGAAAAACCAAGAAAACCAACAAATCCACATTTGAGAAGCAGGAAGAAGTAAATTTAAGGAATGATACTACTTTAATACTGCATTTGCAAACTAATATTTTATATTTTAATGCTGCAGAGCTGCAACAAACCTTTTAATTATCAATTAGTACGCTGACCTTTTTCTCAATTGATCATTCGGCCTATAAAATGAAAAATTAAATCAGACCAACAGCCCCAAACACATAGAGGTTCACTTAAATCTCTTAGAAGACCAAGAAAACCAGCAAATATTTACATTTCAGAAGCAAGAACGTACATTTTGTACCAGCAAATATTTACATTTCAGAAGCAAGAACGTACATTTTGTGAATTATACTTTAAAAATGTTTTAAATGTATTCTATTATACTATAAAACTAATTGTTTATCTTATAAATTACAGTAACGGGATGTTTTTAGGACTCTGACTTGAATAAATTACATTTACAGGCGTCTTAAGAGTCCACCGAAACGGTAAATCTGATGTTTAACGCCTCTGGTTTGCATTTAGTATAAAAGACGTTATTTAATCTGTCATCTGTTAATTCTAATCATGTGAGTTTATTATCAGAAAACAGGACAAACAGTGACTCAGGCCCGTGACAGGGTTAGGTTTTGTTTTCGTTGATTATTTCAGAGTAATCCAGACTTGTTAGTGGCATTTCTCTCTCTCAAAATATAAAGCAGAGTTCTGATTAGAGAAAATTATTAGATACGCAAGCCGCCGAGGCTAAACAGAGGCTCTTTATCCACATCCCAACATAACTGTTTAAAATAGAAAAAGGCCATACTTAGCAGGACCCCCTCTCCAAGGAGGATTTGACATTTGTGATTAGTCCTTTCTTAAATTACGCTGCTCTGATGTATAAAAAGATCACAATTCTGGCACACACAAATATACAGTATATGTCTGTTGTGAGAGTGACGTAACCACATGCTTCAGCGCCGTGACAGGACGCGACGAGAGTGACATCTGGTGGAGAAGTCAGCGATAATAAAGTTGCCTTTTTTCCTCGTCACTTTAGAAAATAAAAGTCTCTACAGTTCATTTATCAAGCGTGCAACTCTGCCACCTGCTGATTAGAAACTTTAACATCCTCCTTATCAGACGGGTAGTGGATTCACACGTTTCCCAGGTTTAATTTGGGGAAAAACATATCATAGCATCCCACATTACGCAGCTAGTCAACACAGTTTTATTTACCTTTATGTCTTATTGACAACCATCAGGAGAGATTTGATTAATGTTGCTGACAAGCGTCAAGCATATTTTAATGGATCAGTACAGGTTAAAATAAAGCTGATCAGATCCTTTCTTAACTGCATCACATGTGTGTTTTCTAGGTCTTAGGTCTTTTCCCTAGCTGATCGCATCATGTCAATTACAGGAGTTTTAATCTTTTATTCTTATATCAATAATTTAATCAATCAACTTTATAGTTTCTAGTACATCCAGTATCTGGATCCTTTGAGCCAATATATAAGGCTACAACTGCTATTTAAATGTTTCAGATACATTTAATTAACACTGAGGTAAATGTAGCTATCAGACTGGACTCAGATAATATTAAAAAAGGACTTGATTAGGGATTGAAGCTGAATAAACTCGATCTAGAACATACCTGTT
Organism: Larimichthys crocea; assembly: GCF_000972845.2. Classification (NCBI taxonomy): domain Eukaryota; kingdom Metazoa; phylum Chordata; class Actinopteri; family Sciaenidae; genus Larimichthys; species Larimichthys crocea. Next base: position 869,577 of record NC_040030.1, on the reverse strand, counting down.
TGATCTTACTGGTTATGACAGACGGCAGTTTGACTCTCAGCTGCTCCGTTTCCTTAAAAGACGCCGGGAAGCCGCTAAGATAAGCCAGAGCCTGCATGCGGATCAGTCCAGGAGCCTCTTTATCTGTCGTCTGTTGAAAGAGGTTCATTTTTATGTTACAGAAAAAAGTTGTAAACGTCGAGGTTATATCGTACAGATTTTTTATACGGTCCGACATGCATAAACTCACCAGGTAACATCTGGACACAGAGAATTTATGGTCCTCCCTAGACACATCTGTATAGGCTTTGTCAGCTGTGAAAAGATGATGAATAAATAATAAGCAACAGAAAAGACTCACACTTGCAACCGGACCAACTACAGACAATGTTGCAAATTAATATGCACTCTTAATGTTTTTGAAACCATCAGCTGTGTTTTTCAGAGGTAGTCTGAAGTCAACTGATTCTTGACACATCTAATTAGTTCATCTATGATACTGAAAGTATGCAAACCAACAGATGGCGTAGGGTTCCTAATAATATTCAAGCAAGTCAATAACGAGTTGGTCTTTATGATGAGGTACAGAGGTCAACCTATAAGACACCCAGCTTGAAAAAAAAAACTGGGTTGCAAGATCTTTAAACTGAACATGAACCAATGTGACACATTTAGAAAAACCACACTGTCGCACTGCAGGTTAAGTGTGAAATGCTGCAAAAGTGCGAGCAAGCAGCGTACCGCTTGTTCCATGATGACATAGGTTACTTGTGGGTCTCCTGCCTGTGGGTTTGATTCTGTTGAAGCGGTTAAACAAAGATGATTTGTTGGTTGACTAACAGGTTCGGTTAGTTTTCATTAGTAAGGTCACATGTTGCGTTGAATCTTTTTCTGTCTTCTTGTGTGTTATGTGTATGTTATGTTATGTAATAGGGTCCTACCACTGCAGGGTACTCGTGTTCTTGTTACTCATTAATCATACTTCCAATAACGTCATCTGCACGGTAAATAATAGTTCCTATGTCACTGATAATGTGCCTGCTGGGTTCAGTTCTTACACCGCTCTGCAGTTTTTATTGCTCTCCCCGGAGAATCTCTGTTTGGAATCATTTAGGAAGCATCGTTTCCTGCCAGATTTTACCCTCGTTTGTTGCAGTAAAGTGTTTTGCGTGTTTACCGTCAGCCTGCGAATGGAAGACGACCACAGAGGCGGTGGTGGACGGGTGGAAGGGTTTGTTCATCAGCAGCAGCTCTTTTGCAGCAGAGAAGGAGGAAGAGAGTGTTGGCAGTTCTTTGAGTGTAATGTTGGCTGGCAGAGCCGGGTCCAGGGCCAGCATAGGCGCTATGATGCAGTGGGACAGCAGGCATTCTGGCTTTACACTAAAAGGAAAAACATGACAATACTGAATGTATCTTTGCCTTTTATCACTTCACTTGATTGCTATTTTTTTTAAGTCAAGTCCAGACAGCAGACAGCTTCCTTTGTGGGAATGGGTTTCTCTTTGTCTGCGGTTAAAGCTCAGAGGTGCGTTTTTAATCTTGACGGGGCGGTGAGGGAGACAACAAGAGAAACATGCACAATGTAATATGACTTCTTCACCTCTCTAAAGCCACGTTATATTCCACTATTTTTATATCTTGGAAGCATTTGCACATTAAAAAAAGAAGCTATAAAACAATCAGTTATGAACAATGCCATCGCTCTTTACATTACACTTGAATTATATCTCTTACTCTGTGGCACAACCCACTTCAACTTCCTGTTTCCAAAACAAATTCAGCGTTCTCACCATGTTACTTAACTTTAACAGTCATCTGCGGTATTTTGAAATTTTGAGAATTACTCAAAAAATACAGAATTGTTTTGTATTTTTTGGCCAGAATCATTTACAAACATGAGCAGGGTAGAATATTAAGACTGTAATTTTCAATATAATGCAGTCCAGTTCAACACCATCGCTGAGTACGGCCGCGATAATTAACATAAAGTTGAGGTTTTAAGCTTCATAAATGGTGGTTTGCATTAATTTGAAAGGTGTACCTAATAATGTAGTGTATCTTCGGACTCACCTGTCTTTTGGCACTTCAGTTGTCTCCGTTGCGTTTTTCCCAAGGCGTTCCCTGTGTGCAAACAGTGAATTCATATGACTGCCATCTGATACTCGCTAAATTAATAACACACAAGTCACTGGAAAACAAACAGATTAACTGTGCCTTTTTTATATATATAAAATGCCAAAAAGCTGCAAACACAAAGAAGAAGTTATTTTAACCTTTGCTCTATGGTTCTCACTTCCTCTGAATAAGCCAATCAGAGTGAAAATGATAATGCTACAGCTTCAGCTTGTATGCTAATTCTGAATGCATTCAGGTGAGAAACTGGAGACACCCGAGTGTGTCTGCACTCCATAACAACGCAGAAAAAAATAGCATTATATTTAGCTGTAGCCATGGGTTACAGCCTTCATTAACCGTGCGTCACTAAACCGAGACACTCGCAGACAGACAGCTGAGCCACATCCACCTCAGCAGTCTTTGTTCCTCCTCCAGTTGCTCTTTGACCGTCTTCAGCTCCTTCAGCAGAGCGACGTCTGTGCCGTTCACCCAGGTGTACACCACATCAATAGGCATGGGCAGACAGAGCCTACAAGAAAAAGAGAGACACTCATATCAGGGAAGACAGGCCGGCACCGTCCAGAATTAGATTTTAAATCATGCACTGATCAAATAGCTAGTTTTACAAGCCACTCTATAGATTATGTTGATTTCAGACTAGAAAATCTACGAGCTGGTGTGAATTTAATGCAGCTTTTTTTTAGATTTGCATGAACAAATTTGTTTCTTTTGCATGCTCCTCACCTGCTTTGGAAGGATTTCCCACCCACGTTGTCTCTGTAGGAGTCAAACAGCACATGATACTGGTCCCGACTCCACTCCACCACCACCTGTATGTGTAAAAGGGGGGGACACTTTAGATAACACAACTCTGTAGGACAGATAGGTAGATGCATATGTTGCTACCAGCAGAATTTCACACATGTGTTTCTTTACAGGTTCATGCATTTGCACTGAAATCTTACAGAAATTTGCCATTTTCCCTTTAAATACCTTATAATTAGGTGATATATTTTTAAGCCGAATTAGTAAAGATTCATGAAATGTACAAATTAAATGCGTCTGTGTGAATTTAATATGGCGGTTTCCTTACAGGTTCATGCATTTGCATAGATTGCTCCATAAAGGGACTGAAATCTTACAGATATCTGCAATTTTTTCTTTAAATACTTATAATAAGGTGATTTATTTTAAGGCCGAATTAGTATGAGCATCATAAGGATTCATAAAATGTCCAAATTAAATGTGTCTGTGTGAATTTAGCATGGCTGTTTCTTTACAGTTTCATGCATTTGCACTTAAATCTTACAGAAATTTGCCATTTTCCCTTTAAATACTTATAATTAGGTGATTTATTTATAAGCCGAATTAGTATGAGCATCATAAGGATTCATAAAACGTCCAAATTAAATGTGTTAAATGTGTGCATGCTCACAAACAAGCTGGATTTCTTTAAATAGGCGAATATTTGAATGGAGTCTGGTGGGACTGACTCCCAGCCCAGACAAAAGCTAACTAACGTGAGCTAATTCAGCTGAATAAGTGTCAGAAAAAGGATGAAGCTCACCTCTCCGAACTGAAAGGCAGAAACTATCATGAGGACGAGCCCCCCGAAGCACAGGTAGAGCCCATATCGGTGGGACAGACAGGTGTACGTCTGCCTTTGTAACAGCTTGAGCACCGAGTTGACGACTACCATGGTTCTCCTCGGAGAAGCATAGCGCTGCATTCATCAAACACAGGAAGAAAAAGCCCCGCCGGCGTTAACGCGCTGAAGAAAAGAAAGTAAACATCACAGAGGAGTCGGGGTCTGTCAGCTGACCACCAGCCAGACTGGATGACACATGACAACCATACATTTCACGCTTCCTTGGCGGCGGTGACGCTGCTGCCGCCACGCCGACTTCTGAGCGTCGAACCCGGCGTCGCCCTCTGGCGGGACGGAGGAGCCGGAGGAGGGTGTTGCCTTGGCTCAACATCTAGTATCTATCGGCAGGAATACTCATTAGTATGTTTTTATTGGTGTATAATCACCTGAAAATGTGAATAGTTGTGTTTTTGTTGTGTCTTTTTGAGCCTGCTTGCCCAGCTCCTGTTCTAGCACGACACCGGCTCCCCATACACCAGGGATGTCCGAAGTACAGCCCAGGGGCCCGAAGGTTCATTTTTATAATATATATTATTTATAGCCTGCTAGGATTGTTAGATACTGTATGATTTGGAAGATTTGGCTTTTTTCGGTTGACATAATGAAGCATTTAAACCTCTAAGGACATAACTGCTGGTGGTACACATACAACAGATCTGCCAAAAATAAACTATTACAGAGGTCGATGATAAAGTTCAACACCACTACAACCTCAGTAATCCAGTTAATTAAAATTAAAACTGAACATTATCTTTGTCATGGCCAAGCTGTTGCATTGGACTGCGTTAGATTTTACAGGTGTACCTAATAAAGTGGCCATTGAGTGTATGTCCTGTATTTTGTGTCTTGTGACACAAAATGTTACTTTCTGAATGATTTTGTTAAAGACAAGAGCAAGAGTGATGTGTTTTAAACTCAAAATGTTAACAGACTTTGCATAAATCATGTTTAAAATGAACATGAGGTTCAGATTTGTATCAACTTCATGCAAGTTTAAAGTGTTCCATACTATTTATTCTTTGTTATCTGACTCCAGATGTGAAAGAAAAGAAGAACTGGTTTTTAGATTTGTTCCCACCTGATTGTCTTAGATTTGGTGACATTGTCATTTAAAACAACAACAAAAAAAAGATAATTGTGACAACAAAAACAAAACATTGCATTTGTTAGTCCTGATGGTCAAAAACACTTGTTGGAACAATCATTAACACTCCCCCAGTGCTCTGAGCTCACAGTTTGGGCAGCCTGGCTAACAAACTGAGCTGAAGTTAACTTTTAAAAAAAAGAAAAAAAAGAGGAAACTTGCTCTGGTGTCATCACATGACCCAAGTATAGGACTTCACGTGATAACAGGTGGTTACATTTGAGGGTGAGGGAGGGTTATAACCACTGACTCTGGTTAAGAAAAAAATGCTGGCTTCAGATGGGGATGACTTCCTTCATTTTTTCTCTGGCTGTCTACTGACTTCTGCTTTTTTTTTTTTACACAAATGTTTATTCCCAAGGTAAAGAGTGAATTTCCAAACTCAAGTACTCACAGTAGTGCATGAACAATACATTAAACGACATGAACAATGCAAAAAATGTAAGTGTACAAGTGACTCCAGCAGAAAAAGATTAGCTACTTGACTTTTTATCTCTATCCTTTTTGTGACCTCTAAGGTCAGACGTCATAAAAAAGAGAACCAAACATCTGTTTCTGTTGCCTCATTTTCTCTTCATGGTGCATGACTCAACTCATCTTAGTCTGGCTGTACTTGGGAGGAACTGATGGGAAATGTTGTGGATAGTATCTGGCAACTGGTACTGCCTACGTAGAGGTGGTCTTTCAGTAGTTTGGTAGTATGCAATCCAGACCACCTCCAAATATGTTCTGAGCGTTTGGATCTTCGTCCTCACTGTGTCTTGTTTGCCTTCACACCTGTACTTTGAGCTCTCTACCTGTACTTTAAACTGTGCACCTGTAATACCAGGTGTAAACAAGGCATTTCACAAAGTATCGCTGTGATAATCAGCCAAGAATCCTCCCTACTTTGAGGTGGTACTACCTGCGGTGGTAAACAAAACTACCATGCAGTTGAAAGGCTTTTGTTTCCTCTTCGAAGATCAAGCAGCAATCTGCAATGTTTCTGGTGTGCCTGGAGTCTTCTTCTCTGCTGAGTCAGGAGTACCCTGGGATAACCAAGCCTGATGAAAGGCCCTTTCAAGCAACAATTTCTTAAGATTGCTGCCAAGCCAGGCATTGGCAAGCTTCAATAGTCGCATCAACAACCGAGGCTCTGAATTGGTCCCAAGTGGACTCTGTGTCCCTACATCTTACTTCAAACAAAGCTTTACAGAGGTGTGAGCTGAAAGACTTCTGGACATGAGCCTCCACTGGCATACCTCTGGCTCTGTCCCATTGTTGTTTATCCGGCAATCTAAGTTCCAGTACCTTTAAAAGCTTCACCCCATCTAGCAGCAGTGTCGTTTTAATGGATAGTGCTTAATGTCATGTATAACTGACTGGCTTCCCACAAAGACACAGTAGGCAGTAGTTTGAGTCATATTCAACAGTTTAAAGCCTATTAGTCAACAGATAAATAATCAGCAACCAACTACAATTTAATATCTATCTATCTATCTATCTATCTATCTATCTATCTATCTATCTATCTATCTATCTATCTATCTATCTATCTATCTATCTATCTATCTATCTATCTTCATTTTTCCCGATCAAAACCTTTTTGAGGTTACTGTGATTTGTAATATTTCTGTAATTGTTGACTCACCCTAAAAGCTTTCAACGGAATATAAGATAAAGTGAGGAAGGAAGCACCGGATGATCATAAAGGGTGTTTTTTTCTTTCATAGGCCGGCCCACCCTGGGTCGTTTCAGGGTAGGCTCTTACTGTATATTCTGTATCTGCTTATTGGGAAAGATTTAGTTCACAGCACCATGTGACTGTCGGTAACAGCCCTGTTCCTGGCCCAGCATTTAAAAACGTGGATGTTATGTTGTACTGTTGCACTGTTTGGGGAGCGTTTCTCTGGAGGTTCCGCGTAAAATCCGTCCAAGATGTTTTGGTTCATGCAAGGACTGTGCGCTCTGCCAGCGTTTTTGGTCGTCTGGTCCTCCTGCACTTTCATTATTTCCTACCTTATTGCGCTCTACAGACGCGATGTCGATATAATCTTTCCATACATAAGGTAAGTTTTATTCATGCTTATGTGTTTTTAGACAAGAGTTTCATAGCAAATCAGGCGCGTAAAAACTGCATGTAGATCTGTCTTTATCTGTGATTTCTACAACATTTCCACACGACTTGACATGATACACTTTAGTTTCGTTTTCCTGCGCTGTTACTTGGCTGGTACCCAAACCCCAGCTGCACGTAGGTTTCTTTTAAGACCTCTTAATTTCACTTCTCCATTTACTTATTTTAAGATTACGCGACTAAAGTTTGAATTTGATCAAAATACAAACTTACAAAGAGTCCTAAAATAACAGGAAGTTATGTTTTAGGTTTAATATCGACACTTTTCTTTTGTTTGTTTGTTTTTTTGCAGTGATACAGGTGCAAACCCTCCAGAGAGCTGCATATTTGGCCTGATGACATTCATTTCTGCATGCGCAGGTATATTCACATCTGTCACATCTGTAAACTGACTCTTAGGCAACTTTGGGCTTTCCCTGGGGAGGAACCAAGCTTTCCAAACATGTCAGTCACATTTCCCTTTTTAAGAAAATGAAAGTATCATTTATTTGTTGGGATCCAAAAGGACTTATCTATTATATAGCGGACTATAACTATATATATAATATATATATATATAATATATTATATTATATATTATATATATATATATATATATATATTAACATATATATACTTTACAGTTAATGCAAATAGCAATTACAATTTGATCTTTGCACATGCAGGAATAGCCACCATATATGCCAGGTACAAGTTTGTGGAGAAGCTGTGTGAGGAAACACGACTGGTGAGCCCATGTTTCAACAAAGCTGCTCTCGTGTTGGGGATGATCTCCTGTTTGGGCATGTGTATTGTTGCTACCTTCCAGGTAAGTCGTCACATGTGGTGCACTTTTTAATCAGATGAAAAGAATTAGATTGAATGTTTAATGGCGTGTTTGTCTGCTTGTTCGTTTGCAGGAAACAACAGTGTGGCAGGCACATGACGCAGGAGCTCTGCTGTTCTTTGTCTCTGGTGTCTTGTACACAATCCTCCAGTCACGTATATCGTATCTCGCCTATCCATTTGGGTCCTCCCTGACTTGGTGTCGAACACGCGTTTTCATCGCCACCATTGCCACTTTGGCATTTTTCCCCAGTATCCTTTCACACAAGTCGAATCTGTCAAGATACCAAACAAAGTTTATACACATGCATTGGCATGACATAACTCGCATTTAACCAGGAACCAGCTTCATGACTGCAACACTGTTGACATTATCATGATAGTGTCATTACCAGTAAATACATGTGATGCTATAGTCCTCACAGATTCTCATAAACTTGATCCTTGATGGATAATTCAGCTGTCATCTGTGCTTTCTTTATGAAGCAAACCACACTGCACAGAGACAAAGAAGACGCGGTAGGTTGTTGTTTGACACGTCATATGTATCCGTTCAAATATTAATATAAATATCAATATTTGTTTTGTTCCAGCCTCTCAGTTGTGAGAATCACAGCAGGGATGTTTTGTAAGATTGTAGAGTAGCGCAACTAATTTAAAAAAAGAAATTATAATTTAATCAAAGACATATATCCATCAAATTGTCGAAATAAAAGTACAGTATTGCAGAAATCTTAGCAACACAATAAACAGTAATCTGTAGTGCTGACTGTACAGCACAAACTTCCCAGCATCCTGAGTCTGTTGTAAGACTTTAAGTCGTGTTAGTTTAAAGTGAATGGCATACGGTTTTAATAGAGGGACAAAAATGATGAATGGAAACAGTAACAGTCGGCCAAAGTAATGGAGGTGAAATAGTTAGCCTAAAGTAAACAGTTTGGAATAGTTTGCTTAAATTATACAATCATACAAATTAAAGAACAACCTGTGGCCTCGTGCCTACAACTGAATCACTCCCTCTCATGTGATAAAGAGCAGGAATAGTTAGCTGAAAGTAATGAATTAACTGTTTGAATACCAAAAGATGCCACCCTGGACAATTGTCCAAAAATAATTGTCCCTTGCATGTGTCCCTCTTTCAGGACTACCCATACCACTTGGCCAGCGCTGTATGCGAGTGGATTGTTGCCTTCAGCTTCATCTGCTTCTTCCTCACATACATCGACGATTTCAAAGTGAGTATCACGCCATCGAACGCAAACTGTTTGTGAATTTATTACAGTAAGGGCCTCTTTATTTATCTGCAATTTTATTCCCTACAGCTCTTTACCTTGCGAGTGCACACGGAGTACCAGGAGTAGTCCTGATCGATCTCCAACAACAGGCAGCAAAACTTTGTATGAATATCAGTATTTGAAAGCTGCATTTATATTTGTACATTTGCATTTTACACTCGAAGGCTTTTATAAGATTTTGTGTTTTATATCACCTGAATGAATTTGTAGGTACTTTTTTTTTTTTACATTGTTATTTATAACACATGGTTTGACATGCAGCCTGTGTTTTTCTACTGTTTATACAAACTGTTTTATACGTGTACCTAATGCTGGTGTTCAGTCAAACGTCACTTTTGCACTTTTCTCTTGACTGTTGCCACACCAGTGTGACACATCGTGTCAGATAAGTAATTAGAGAAGTTCATCACACAGTGAACGCATGATCGCTACATGTGGTTTATAATGAAAATGCCACAAGACGTTTTGTGAGAAAATGGTGAGTTATCTCTCATCGATACTGTACGTAGGTGCTCATTTTATGCAGAAAAATGACTTTAAATGGAATTATGATTGAAATGCTGCCACTTCTTTAATTGAAGTTGCATATTTGTACTTAATTGTGTTTTCCTTGGCTCGCTAGACAGTTGTGACGAACAAATTTGGTAGAAAAGAAACCCTTTCTATGGACGCTCCATACAGAGTTTTACTGCTTATGTGCTAAACGGTTTCAGCTGATACGTCTGTGTGGCTCTCCAGTGCAGCTATAGATGTAGACAGTTCATGCAATGGGAATTAGGCTACTTATTTAATTAGTTTTCAGTAATAAACAGGAAATGAGGCTGATGAGAATTAAAGGCACAGATAAATAGAGGCTTGTGACCCCCTCAGAACAAAATAAACGTGTCCAAGCGACCCCTCGTCGCAGATTAGTTCGACATTTCATTGTCAAACCGTTAAATTTGAAGGATTTTTAAGACTCTGAACAGGAAAATGTTTTATAATTTTACACATGACGTAATAATTTGAGAAATCTGATTTATTTTGTGTAGCAGAAATACATTTTTACAATTATATAAATACAGTTTTTTAGTTTTTGTTGAGGTCTAAAGTTTTACATCTCAGTCAGTGAGATGAAAAATAAGAAAGATAAGCAACAAGAGGTCTAGATAGAAACAATAAAAATTTTAAAAGTCTAGTTATGTTTATAACAATCCCATTTTCACAGTTTTTTATCCTCTTTCTCCTTTTTCGTGAGCTTGGTCTGCCAAAACCAATCCACACTCCCTCCAGCAACAGCGGAGACCCTCTAAATTTGTATATTTGGTTGTTCTCCAGCAACAGCGGAGACCCTCTAAATTTGTATATTTGGTTGTTGGATTTAAAGAAATGTCCAATTTATCAGCAGAAATCTCTCCAAAACACAGAGTGAGTAGAAGTAGACTGAGTTTTCTAAACTTGTAGCCATGTTTCCTCTGTATGTTTCCTATGTAATTCTCGCATTTTTATTCATTGAGTGAAGCCATTTACCAAAGCGCCTAAGCCACTTATGTCCATGAATGTAACTCAGTCCTCTTGCGGAAACCCACTGCAGTCCCGAAGAGAGATGAAGGTAGACTTGAAGGAGGATTTATTTAGAAAATATCCTGATTCGACGCTGTCCTTCATGTGAAAACAGTCAAAAACGTCCATCGATCCAAGCCTCAGTCGACGTTTTTTCTGTGCACTTACCTTACAGCATTACCAAACAGAGCTAATATGGATTAAATGGCTCTTACACCTTGTATAATTTACCTATGATGCCTTTAGTCAATGTTTTTATATATTATCAAGACGCAGGTTGGGAACCACTGCTGATACTGTAGCTGTTATTTTACAGTAAGTAACATCACTGGAGATAGACTAGGAAGCACAAGGGAAGAGGCTGATTTGGGGATAAAACTGTCTGTACTGTTATTGTACGGTCAGGCTGCTGAAGATGTCTCACATGCTGACAGAGAAGACGTGTGACATGCTTCACTGACCGGCACTGTTAAGGATCTAGTCTATAATTTGGGATTAGTAGAGAAAAATCCTGCGCTGTAACGTGTACACAGATTATTACCTGCTCACTACAGATACTGTATCTATAAAGGGAAAATATCTTTATTATTCTCTGACTTTGTATTGGCACTGTTTTGCATATGACATCATGTACTGTACGGATTGTTGTCAAATAAAGATTAAGACTTTTTTTATAAGCAAACTGTTTATTTTGGATCTTTTGTAAAAGTGCTTTCCAGACACTAAAACATTCACAGTTATTAAAGAGTAATATCCATTCATAGAAATCTCATGAATACAACATGAAGTATGTATTTATCAGAGTTATATCACCTGAATATTAAAATATCTTGTGTTTTCGTTACCCTGTTTGTATCCACAGACAGTGCTAGATGCCAATAAATGCTACACACTGGACCTTTAAGTCCTGATGTGATGAAAAAACAGCTGCAGTTGCACTGATTTACTTCTTAGTGCTTCATTCCAGAAAGGTTAGTGAGCGTCCACGTATTATTGAAGATTACGAGACATGTCACTAGTCAAATAGGCCGTATGGGAGCTAAAGCAGAGGCAGGGGATACATTATTATCTGTCAAAACGTTAGGGATATTCGGCTTTCAGATGTAATTTTTCAGAGCCACCATAACCTTTACAGGTGAATTTAATTTGACCTTCTCTAAACTTTTGAATGCACATGTACAACTCTTCAACGTTTCAGTACTCGTTGCATAACAACGTTGTTCTCTAACAAGGTGGTTAACCGCAAAAATCACAACAAGTATCTGATCCATGGATTCGACCGTTAAATGTTTTGGTTCGATTCGATTTGTATTTGAACAGTCCTCTTCATCGTGCTGTTCACATTTTGACATCATGAGACCAAGACGACACGATCAACAAACAGGATGTAGTCAGAGGGAAGTTGCCACTGAGCTTAGAGTGTCAACAGCAAGTTGCAATAAATCGACTTGTGAACAGCGTAAGACGTCTTTTTGAGTCAAGGATACATGACAAATCACTGAGACATTAACTTTTTTTGTTGAGGTATATCTACCACTAATTATTTGTTTCAATAAATAGTTTGAAATGAAGAAATGCTTCTACATAAATACATTTTCCACAAATTTCACCCGAAAGTCAAACATGCCTAACTTTTAGTGGAGTAGTGTATAATGGAGTTTTTTTCTGTATTAAAAATCAAGACACGTGCAGCAGCTCTGGAAGGTAATTCAGATTTAATTTGGGAATTTTTTTTATTAAACAAGCAAAACGTTTGCTTTGACGTTATTGTGCGTGAATTTATGGCCAAAAAAAACATGAAGTGTAAATCGATTAGTGTGCAAAAAAAGCAGAGTGGTCTGAATATTTTCTGAATCTAGTGGGACAACACAACACAACAAATGATTTACACCAGTGTGTACTGCAGTTTCTGTTCTTCCAGTAACTGGTGAAAAGAAAATATCCGCTCTCTTTGATGTGACGAACAAGTGAAACTATTTACAACTATTTGTTTCCGTGATAAGACAGCTTCTGCTTGGATGTTGATCACATGTCGACTTGATGATTCAAAATGAAGAAAAAAAACTAAACAGGCGGCACGTCAAAACATTACTACACCAGAATGACAGCTGATTTTTCAGAAGTGAAGCCACACGCTGAGAGACGTGTGACTTCTCTTTCCATCAAACTGATACTGTGATGCACTGTTTATCGACACTGAAAGATTATTGTCATAGTCTTCTCCCTCATCTCAACACACAGACATACAATGTACGTTTTAAACAAGTTATCTAACATATGTTTGTATTTCATCTAGACTGAAACAAAGAGGCAAGACTTTAAACTGATAAATGCATCTCTTAAAGGAGACTTTGATAGTAGTGTGACAACAAAAATTTTTTACTTTTCTGTACAAAATGTACTTGCTACTGTCATGTTCTGAGGACTACTGCTAACAGAACCATCACGGGAAATCTAAATATTCATTTACATTTCTCAAAAACGCTAAACGTATCAAAATCGAGGTCACAGCCCGACCGTAGGCGAAACTCTTTCAGCTCCTTCACGCTGAAATTACAATCACTGTGGTTGCATTCTCAAGTTTCCAGGCACTTACATTTGCACCTTCTCGCTGCAAACTACTTCGCAGTCTGCTTCTCTTTGTGAGTAAAGGCGGAAAGAAGCTCAAAGAGTAGTGATGGGAGGCCTTTACGGGAAGTTTTGCATCGATGGGAACAAAGAGCAGCCGTCAGTCGCTGAAAGATGATTCGCTGTCGGAACTGGTGGCGGCAACGTCTTGGTCCTCAGTGCTTCCCGCTCCTCCGTCAGGCACGGGGGCGTCCGGTGTGCTGTCATGAACAGAGGAGGAGATGTTATCGGTCGGTTTCTTTAAAAAACGAATTAACGTGAACGCAGAGAGAGAGAAATCAGGAAAAAACTCACTCGAGCAAGTTCGGATCCAAACCCTCCAAGACCATTTTGTTCCTGATAGCCATAACCGGAACTCCCTGTGACACAGAAAACATACTTTTCTTTATCCCTTAATCACTTTAATTTTAGTATTTTAGTACTCTTTAGTACTTAGTACTAGAGATCCCTGCTGAAGTGAGGGGAAGAAAACAGGGAAGCAGAGCTGGAGAGAAAAAGATGGTATGGGGAATGAACTACGGATTCACTGATAACTCTGGACACGTTTCAACTTGTGAGAGTAAACACAGACCGGAGTCAGAGCAAGGACTTGGCCTTTCGTACGCGGCCCCTATTTACGCATTTTTCTTACCTGCCTTCTGTATCGTGAGTTGTTGTAACAGTGTGGAGTCCATCTGATCTTATCTTAGTGTAGGAGGCGTTAGCAACGACTTACCACTTGAACCATTTTCAGGTATCGGGCGTAACGTGGGTCTTTGGCCACTGTCATGACGTTCTCTGCAGCTGCTTCTGCTTTCTGTGTCGTTGCAGCCTCTGGTGCAGCCTGAGCTGGCTGCGACATAAAAATATAAACGGATCGAAAGCAACAAGTGGTTAAAGACAGCAGCGGATATCAAACGTGGTGGTGCTAGATCTGTGTTTGTTTGCATTTCTACTAAGATCACTAATTTGCTTCCCGTTTGTATCTGTGCACAAACAGAAGTGTAAAGTTGTGGTTTCACAGGGAGTCAACAACTTCCTTGAGACTTGTCATCGTCACATAAAATGTATTTTCATGGTGCAGTGTAGCTGAAAAATACTTGTTGGTGTGTATGTCAGTTTATGTACCTCTGCGGGAGGCAGTGGCTCTGCTGGTGGACCTTCTTGGCTCTGATTGGGGATAGTGGGTCCGTTTGCCTGAGCAGGTTTCTGCTGACTGAGTCCATCTACTGTGACCTCCTCCAGCCCGGGAATGGAGGACAGCTGCTCGGAGAATTACAAAGTTTAAAATATAAATCAGTGTGAGACATAGACTATCGTAAACTGCACGGAGATTGGCGGTCCAGGAACTCACCTTGGCTTCCAAAATGCACAGGGTTGTTTCAATCTGCTGTATGCGGAGAGATATGTTTGCAAGTTTCTGTGGGGGAGAAGTTTATAAGGTCAGGATCTGATCTGTTTCAAGTTAAGAGCTGAGAGTATAAAAAGAAGACGTACAGACCTCTTCACAAACTGTGGAGAAACGGTTCAGGAACCGGACTGTGTGTACGACAAACTGATTGAGATAGGCAACGACTCTTCTCTGCTGAATGGCGGGAACCTGAAGGAGACACAGATAGAGAGATTTTTAATATACTGAGGACAATAGTTCACACTGTGCGTGCGTGGTAAGTTGGGTGGATGTTGCTGTTGCGTTGTCACCCGTCCACCTGACCACATAGGCAGGTAACCACAGAAGTCACATATAACCTACATGGGAACACTCGCAAGGAATCAGGAAGTGGGGAAACCACACCGTTTCTCAACCGTATGTGTGCGTCTGTCCACATTAGTTTGGTTTAATTTTTACGAGCTCGTTTTCACGTCATTCATTCATTCAGTCATCAAACGCATACTTTATTGAAGACCTCATTTGGTGCACCACTATGCGTTTTTTTGTTGTTGGATTGTCACTACAGTAATGAAATCATTGGTTATTTACTACAAGTTTAAGATGAAGTCAGTCATAAAGTATTTATGCAACAGCTGAGCCAACTTCTACTATATTTATGTGCTGGCCTCACAGCAGGAAGGTTTCTGGTTCGAACCTCAGCTGGAAATTTACATGTTCTGTCCGGGTACTCCGGCTTCCTCCCACAGTCCAAAGACATGCATGTGACTCTAAATTTCCTGTGAGTGTGAATGGTTGTTTGTCTCTCTATGTGCCCTGTGATGAACTGGCGACTTGTCCAGGATGTACCCTGCCTCTCGCCCTAAAGTAAGATGGGATAGACTGGAGATAAGCGATTACATAAAATGGATGTATGGTTGAGAGAGAGAGAGTGCACAATTCAGGCAAACCAGATCTTTATTTTATTCTGATACATATTTTTTTTTCTAAATAGCACATTTATCCACACATGCAGTGACAAGAAAATATGTATGTATTTACTCTGTTAGGTTCAGTATTTTTTACTTACATATTGTTACGAGAATCTTTAAAGAAGAACCCTTGAATAAGGATTTAAAGTATCAGTTTAAGTTGAATTTATTATTTTTGTATAAGAAGGAGCGTTTAACAGTGCAACACACAAGAGGGATTACAGAGAAAAGGCTCCTCGAGGAGCTCTAACTTTCCTAAAATGGGCTCCTCCCACCTGATAATTTCCTTTTTTGGGTTTCTGCTCAGTAATGAACATTATGTTTCTTCCTTTTTTGGGTTTCTGCTCAGTAATGAACATTATGTTTCTTGTCCCTTAACCTGTCTGTCTTGTCCTTGAACTATTTTTTTAATTATCTCTCCCTGCCAGCCTCAGTAAACACGTGCCAGATAAGGGAAGTGGATGCAAAAGAGTTAAAAACATCTGTACCCCAATTTTTATAACACATATTGACATGACAACAAGTTTCTGCTGTCATAGCTACCAGATTTGTGAATGTATAATAAAACACAGTGTCACATTTTTTAAAGTATAAAGGCTCCCACTAATGCTAATGCTGCAGCAGGTCACAGGATCTGACAGGTCACCAAATTGACCGTAACACCTTCAGCTGACCGTTTGTGCAGGAAACTACACAACAAATACTGACTAACAAACATTAAACTAACGTTATTGTAACTGTTAAACACAATGACAGCTGCTGTTTCTCCTCACAGCTAGCAGCTTCACGGTCGGTGACCTCCCGGTAACGTTTAGACACAAACCTTGGTGAGATCAACACCGGAGCCGACGATCGGCAGCCCGTCCTCGTCCATGTTCGGGTTTTTAAACCTCCTTCAGCTTTAATATGAAGTATTTTACTGCAAAAAAAAGCAGAAAGAGCTGCAGAAATATTTGCTGTAAAACGACTCATGTGACTCCTCAAACGGACTTCCGGTTCAATCAGCCAATAGGAGTTGTGATTTGAGCTTTTATTTTGAAACAACCTCCTTATCTGTGGGGAAAACAACAACATCCGGTTCAGACCTTTCCCAGAATATTATTATATTATTTTTTAGTTATTATATTAGTTTTCACCAATAATAAATGAGTTAATGTTCGAGTTTTTCACTCAATATAATAAAATTCAGTTTACTAGCATCGCCTCGAACGTAAATATAACATTAAATCAACATTTCTACAAAAAAAAGAGCATCATGAAAGCAGTTATAGACAGTAGTAGTATAGTTATAAGAAAGACCTAATTAGCTGGCAAATAAGTGTATATGGTGTTCAATACAGCAATTTATAACTTATAACTTTACACAGTGACACAGCATCTTTGTAAATTGTCATTACAAGTCGTTTGATATGTTTCAAATGCAGTATGTGTGCTTGTAGACTTGTAATGAGGCTGTGTGAGTAATATAATAAGGAGAGCTGTTCACTATACAGACAGACAGCATAGCCAAGAGCTGGTATAACATAACATTTAACTGTCTTTTTTTAAAACTAACATGTCAGGAATTTTTTTTGTGAGTTATTGTCTATAGATCAAGGAGTCTAGAACTGAGATTAAAATGTGTATCTTTATGCTGTTTTGAAAGTCACTTCAGCTTCATCTATCTGCTTTTGTAACATCTGGTAAAATGTGATATTTTAACCGAAGCAGGATGAATTGGAACCAGTTCTACCTGATACATTTGATCGTAATTATGCTTTTTTTCCCCCTGCTCTGTTAGTAACATTAAAAACTACAACACTTCTGTTATTGCTTACAGCTGTCAGAACCAGAAGTTTCCTCATTATTTTATGGACTTAATACTATATTGTTATACATGTTTGTATACTTGTTCTGGACCCATAACTGGTAACCTAAAAGTTCATTCTTAAACGTTAGTTTAATAAAACACTGACTCTATCAGCTGAAAGCCCCAGAAAAAGCTAGTATGTGGACCTAAGAACAGGGTTGTTTTGTCTAAATTTAGTCTATAAATGATGTGTAAATACAAGAAATTATAAAACCAATCAACCAAAAACACATACTTAAATTTCATGTGTTTATTATAAACTTTAAAAGAGATAAAACTGGATTATTATTAATTATAGAGCAATTGAGCTGAGTCGTGGTGCTTTTATTTTGAAAAGAGGAAACGCAGGAGACGAGTTGAGGAAGCGCGTGTTTGCGTGCTAACAGCGCATGCTAGCTCCCCCAAAAACAACAAAACAACATAATTTGACATTTATTCCTCAGTTTTACAGGAGACACTTTGCACTGATGGAGGCTGTCGGTTTAACGGAGAGAATAAACGGTACGTACGTCAACAATGTAGCTCCGGTGTCATTTAAAGCGGCTATGTTTATGTTAGCCGGGCGGCTAGCGGGACCCGTCTATTTACCGGAGCCATGAGCAGCTGGAGGCTCACAGATGCAGCTGCTGCAGCGAGAAATGTTGTTTAATTCAAGTTTTTAATTAATAACATGAAGTTATTTCAGTTAATTATTACGAGGCTCCAGTTTAAAGCTCGTATTAAACAGGTTTATCCAGCAGTTATACTAGTTCAGGTTGTTTTGGGGAAGTTTACACACTGGAAGTAAAATATGAATTTACCAAAAACTCCCTGTTAATGAGATTTAGCAAATTATTACCGTATTATTTTAATATTACAACATTTCCTTTGTGAAAATGGCGATTTTATTTTTAAAGTTGAATTAGTTAGAGATACCAAAATGAGTAATCACGATAAAGTATCACGGTATTATCGCGATACTGCATCCTTTTACTATTATTATTATTTATATAAAGTGCAATGTATTTATGCAAGTTATAAATACTAAATATATATAATACGGAAGCCCTAAAGGATCATACATACAAACATTTTATTCCACCCGTTTTCCCGTGATAGAAAACAAAACGATAGTCTGGTGTATTAAATCATTGCAGGAAACATCATTTAGTGTAGCAATGTCAGAGGAGCAGGAGACACCTTCAGTGTGTTTTCTATTTGTTCTTGTTTTGTCTCAAAACATTTCAAACAATCACTGAGTTTGAAATCCAGATAGTCAGTTTTGATTTTCAGGGTATTCATGACGACATCAGGCTCAGTTAGATTGCGCCTCCGATAAAGCTGAAGCTTTGACGCACACTAATGTGTACATTATCTATAGCAAGGCCTGAAGCTGTTTCAGCCTGTGTCAGGCCTCGACTGAAGAGAGATGTGATGATCGATATTCTCCTGCTCCTCTGACACTGCTACACAAAATGATGTTTCCTGCAATGATTTAACACACCAGACTATAGTTTTTTTTTCTCGAGATCTCAAATGAATTATCTCGTTTTCACGGGAAAACAGGTGGAATAAAATGTATGCATGTATGACCCTTTAGGGCTTCCGTAATAAAGTGCAATGTATTTATAAGGTACACTAAAACCTTATAAAGAGTTTAGTCTTTGAGAGACTGTACAAAGAATACACTGATAAATTTCACTTATTTATTGCACAAGCCAGTTCGATGGCTACTGGACTTGACTTGGAGTGTCTGATATTTTGAGGGAGGAGTTGTAGAGACTGATGCTCACTGATGCTAAGCCGTGTGCTCATCTGGCCGAGACAGAACTTTAAACTTGTTGTTTGTTTTGAAGCGAATTTCTATCGAAGTGGAGCTGTCTTCGTGGAGTTCGTTCTTACAGGCAGAAACACACGAACAGCCAATCAACTAACAGACGTGCGGAAACAGCCTACAGCCAATCATTCAGCAGCTGTGTAGTTCGGTTGCAGTAGTTGCCTTGTTGGTTTGTTTACAAGGGAGCAGCATGCAGTGAGAAGCCAGGAGGAGAGTAGAGGCGGCCGATATGTAGTGGAAACTGGCACCGGTAGTCTAGTAATCCACGGTAGTACCGTCGTCTTGAATTTCTAGTATAGTAGGAACCGTTACGCTTGGCCCCGCGGGGTATCGTGCAACTATAATTAGTGTTGTCTCTCCAGGTACAAGCTCATTGGTGCCCTCAGCAGACCACCTCTCACATTACACCTGTATGTTTCAGACCCGAGCCTCCCTCTGTCGTCCCTTCGCCTCCTGGCGCCCCCGCTGCAGCTCCTGTCTGCTGCCATGTGGCAGCTGGCGAAGCAGAAAGACGTGCTGAATTATGAGAAGCTGCAGGAGTTTGTGCTCACGGTGACCGAGGCCATCCCCGGACTGATTAACCACAGACAGAGAGCCCAGCTCATTCTGGGTTTAAGAGCGAGGGTGAGATGAAGTTGTGTGGATTGTGTTTATATTATCATAAATGCTAGCTTTATTAACTTTCCAGTAACATGTTGCTGTTGTTGTTTCAGTTGATTTTGGAGCTTTGCAAAGGCTCAACTCGAGGTTCGGTTGATTCACAAGTGATCCAGAGCTACTTGGATAGACTCCCGATAACGTCTGCAAACACAGATGTAAGTACAGTGAGGTGAGGCCTGTGTGAAGACCAATTAAAAACTCATGAAGTGACATGAATCCTGTCTGTGGCAGTACAGGGATGCAGAGGTGAAAACAACAGAGTCCACTTTCATTGCACTCGTCCAGAGTCTGCTGAAAGATCCAGTGGAGAGAGCATATTTCTTCCAGGTCTGACAGATTTGAATCATTCCTCAGCTTGAACTCTTAAAAAGTCTCACAGTAAAATAAAAGTTTAACGATCTCCTACAGGAAGTGTTTCCAGTGGAATATGGGTCGCAATATGACGCTGCTCTGCACGTGTTACTATGGGAGCTGCTCTCAAAACTGGAAAAGCTGCTTCCGGTACCAGACTTAAAGCAGGTCAGAACATCCAGATGTCTCACGTCAGAGAAAAACATGCACCGTTTACCACAAACTTAATAATAACTGCGCTGTGATTACAGACTGCAGCCTGGCTCGGCTCGGCTCCTCCTGTGTTGGAGGAATGTGCTCAGTCGTTACCCGAAGAGCTGAGTTCAATCTTCGGGCACTACAAAAGTTCAGGACTACTGAAAATGCCATGTGAGTAGAGCTGAAATAAAAATGCAATAACAATAATACATTAATGTTCTAAGTTTATCCTGTATTGCATGAATCATTACACAAATATTTTAATGTGTTTGTATTACTTAAAATCACTTATTACTGGCCATCAAAAGTTATAAATATAGTCACATATCACATTTTCTTTATGTCATTAGAACTTATTAAAATACAGATTTTCAGTTCTATGATCTTTGCATATATATAAATTTAATAGGTTTTAGAGTTTTACATACTTGGGTACTGTTACTGAAATCAATAAATTCTGAGAGGCACCTTTATGCAACATTTTAATTCATCTGATGCAACTGAATCCTCAAGAATCGAATGAAATTGGGAAGTTTTAATCAGTTCTGAATATTTGTACCAATATTCATCCTTATTTATTATTGTAAGTTTTTATTGAACTTTTTTTTTACAGATGGACCTTCGTCAACCATTGGTAGCTGCATCATGTCTGCGTTATCCATTCCTCCCTCACAAAAGACAAACATCTCTGTCGGACTCGAATCAATCCACAACTATGCAAACGTCCTAAACCCGGTCACCTTTATTGGAACTGACCAATACAGCGTTGTGGCCGTCTACACTGAAATGGAAGTGGAAGCGTCTGAGGTGGAAATGATCGAGTCGGCTGAAGTGCAAGTTCAAACGGATTTCTACGAAGAAGAGATAGTGGCCGTTAGTGCCGATAACGGCGGCGTCGAGGAGGCTACCAGCACGAGGCCAGAGGAAACGAGTGAAGCTGTGGATGTCGCCAAAGCTCTGGAGACTCTGACGAAAACCTTTGCACTAAGGAAGGAGAGCCTCAGTCAAGATGTACAGACAGGAAAGAGCAATGATTCATCCCTTAATGATGAACTCGGGTCAGGAGATGCACCAGATGAAGGACACAAAACAAGCAACCAAACCGACGAGAAAAGAGAAAACGCCGTTGAAGAGATGACGGAGGATTTGAACTCTTGTACAGACTTGAACGATAACCACGAATCCTTCTCTGTCCACGAGGAAACGGAGGATACCACCGGTGAAGATCCGGTCTGTGAAGAAGCACGGCAGTCTCCCGGTTCAGCTAACGTGCGCCGATCCACTCGTCTACAAATGAAGCCGTCACCCAGCTGGCACGAGATCTGTAAAGTCAAGAGGTCGTCCGGGGAAATCAGCGAAGAACCACAAATGTACAGAAACATTTATTCTGTAAACCTATGATGTTGCTTTTTCTAGTTTTGTTTTAAATATTTGCTTTCTTGCTTCTTTGCCATACGCTGAATATTAACACAAAGACTGGAAAGAAAAAGGCATCTCTTGGTCTGGCACGTAACCTCCGCAACCTTAATTAGTATCATTGGTGACACCTGTGTTTACCCTACTATTTCATGTCAGAATGGCTCCCTTGGAAAAGGTCTATTTATGAGCTTCAGAGGTGTTTTTATCTTCACTTGGAGCCAGTTTAGCTGTTTCTAGTCTGAGTTTACTGGCTTCACATTTACTGCAAAGATATGACTGTGTCAATCGTTACGTCTAAGGATATTTCTCAGAATTTTAAATTGTTTGTTTCATACTTGTTTTACTGTCTATGAATAGTATATTCAACAAATATCCACCACTTTTAATATTTTCCATAAATGACCAAACAGCTTATTCCTAGTATTTATCGTAAAACCTTATATACAGTACCTACAGCTGCTACTATCCATTAAAATGGGCCGCTAAGAGGCTAAGTTGGCTCGTACTGTGATGTTTTAACATGTTGGATACGTTTTTTTGTTTGTGAACGAAAGAATAACAACTGGACGTAATGAGACGATGTAGTCAACAGAAAATTTTGGAGCCTCACTCGCCCTTTTTGTCTAAGTCCTACTACTAAGTGCACAATCACAAAGCCACACCGCCCTGTGCACTAACACAATTATTCTAAAGAAATGTCAAAATAACGAGTGATCTCTAATCTTATTTCAGGAGCAGTGCTGATGTATCAGTTGCCCCGTCTGTTATAGCCGTTAAAGGAATCGACAAAGGTAGTATTCTGACATGAACAAGAGAACGATCTTCAAACGAATTCACAAATTTCTTCTCACACTGACGTCTTTTTCTATTTGCAGGTGATTCGGACGAGATGACGTCGATCATCTTCACCTGCTCGCAGTGTCCTTACCACATTTCCGACGACAACAGTCCTCCTCACTTCCACATGCAGAGCGTTCGCACTGAGGTGTACAGGACTCTCTCGGGGGTCAAATTTATGCCGTCTCCTTCCAGCACAGATGAAATTTTTACCTCTATTAAACTTTTCCCCAAAGGGAACACGGAGCAGAGCAAACAAACGGAACCTGACGATCAAAGCAAAGTGTTACAAAGCAAACAGAAGGCCCTCACGTGTGAAACATGCAGTAAGACGTTTACCAGGACGTCGGACGTCAGGAGACACCAGCTCACGCACACCGGAGAGAGACCGTTTCACTGCTCGCAGTGCGACCGAACCTTCCAGCACTCGTGGGATCTGGCCAAACACGAGAGTAAACATCACGCCATTTCGTTCTCCTGCCAGGTGTGTCAAAGCTCCTTCACTAACCTCCGCGCACTCACCGTCCACCACAAGAAGTCTCACTCGCAGGAGAGCCAGCTTCCTCAGATCTGCTCCATCTGCAGCCAGAGCTTCCCAACTTCCTCTGACTTGTTCGAGCACAGGAAGTCTCACGTCACCAGTAAGCGCTACATCTGCCACCAGTGCGGCGAAGGCTTCGACTCCTTGCTCGCACGCTCCCAGCACCGGCAAGTTCACCAAGTGAAGCGCCAATTTAAGTGTCCGCATTGCGAGAAGACGTACACTCGGAGATCTGACGTGAAGAGGCATCTGTCTACCCACACCGGGGAGAGACCTTACCAGTGTAACCAGTGCAGCAAGCGCTTCTCACTCCGCTTTATGCTTGTTAAACACCTCCGTGTTCACACAGGCGAGCGGCCTTTCCAATGCTCCCACTGCCCCAAGAGGTTCACGCTGGTGTCTGTGCTAGCCAGACACGAGAGGATGCACACCGGGGAGAAACCTTTCCTCTGCTCTCAGTGCGGGAAGGGATTTCTGTCGCAGGGAGAGCTTTCAAAACATCACAGGTCACACGTGGACGACAGGCCCTACTCCTGCCCTCAGTGTGACAAACGATTCAAGAGTAAGAAAACCCAGCAGGAGCACATCATCTCCCACGCCGGCGCCCGCCCATACCCCTGCACCTACTGCGGGAAGGGCTTCACCAAACCATACGCGCTGACAAGACACAACCTCATTCACACAGGAGAGAGGCCGTTCCCCTGCGGACACTGCGAGAAGTCGTTCCTCACCCTCAGCGAGGCTCAGTTGCACCAGCGCATTCACACGGGCGAGAGGCCGTATCCGTGCAACCTCTGCGAGCTCAAGTTCAAGAGCTCGTCGGAGCTGGCGCGACACAAGCACAGCCATTCTGGGCTAAAGCCGCAGAAACCGTGCTGCGAGCGCTGCGCGAAGACGTTCACATCCAAGGCCAAGCTGAAGAAACACATGGAGACACACGGGGAAGAAGAAGAAGCAGCGCAGTCGATACAATCGAATAATTAATCACGGAGACGATGTCAGTTCAGATTTTTAGCTTAATCAAATTTAACAAGTTCTGATCATGAGAGACGTGTCCACTACTACATGTCTCAACTTTACTGACTTTCAAGTGTGGACGATGTTTGGCCCCGTTACATCCTTCAACCATTGACAGAAAACTGATCTTTAAACACAAATCATTCAGACGTATCATTGTTTTATATGTGCGGCTTTATTCCCTCAGCTCCAGTTTGCTTTGAGGTTTGCAACAGTAAAATTACAATTATGTCTAACACCAATAATTGTTTTTTTTGACATCACAGGTGAGTAAAATTGTTTATTAAATAAATTTTTCCACTCCGTATACTGTCTACGCTATTTCTTTCTGTGTACTATAATACTGTGTATCAGCGGGGGGGTTGTTACGCCTGGCTCGTTGAAGAGAAAAAAAAAAAAGGGAACCTAAACCAAACCAAGACGGAGCAAGAGAGTAATCTGAATATCATCTAGCTTATAAACGGTGCAAGCAGGTGACATCGATCAACCAATGACATGCGAAGAGGGGGCCAACACCTGATTAATTTTATAGCAAATGATATACTGTGACATTTAGCTTATGACTCCTAAAGTCCTTAAGATTCCTGTTTTGATGGCTACATAATCAAGAAGATCTGATATATATGATATTGTTACTGCACAGGCACCTGGTGGTAATCCCATAAAACTGATGCAATGCAGTAAACGCTACCTTTATGAAGTTTTTATGTCAGTTTTTGAAGCCATTGCTTTGATGTTAAAGGATTGCGCTACACTTAAGGTCACACAACACTCCAGTGATCACAAGTTAAAGTCACAAGGGGTCAATGGATGATTAACCACGACAGAAAAGCAGAAAAACATAATTATGTTGCACAAAATGAGATCTGCAGCGCCACCATGAAGCTGACATTTTAGTTTTTTAGTGAAATGTCTCTGTAACTCTTATTTATTGCCATGAAGATTGGTACAGACATAGGTTTATACCAAACTTTTCTTTAAGCCCCATCATCAGGTACAATTCTAAGTCTAAATGTACAAAACCGTTGACATTCCTATCTGCCTCAGCTGTACTTTGGTAGCCACTAACTACGATGGTGCACATGGTAAACATTATACCTGTAGCAAGGGGTTGCATGTACACATGGCTTTGTTTTAAAGCTCACAAGCCAGAAAGGTTGGGAAACACTGCTTTAAGGTGTTCCCTGGATTATCTGCCACAAAAATGTGAGTGGTTCCCCCACACCACAAGGCGCTGTACTGGAGGTGCCTTTGAAATCTCATCCTGCATGTGTCAGGTGATGCATTTCCTTCAATGGTGCATAAAACTAGACGAGCTGATGGTTATAGAGCGGAGATTAATTACAAACATCATAAACAGAATCTCATTTCCCTCAACAGACCTCCAGCTGTCTGCTGTAAAAATCACCCTGCTCGTCTCCGTCATATACCGGAGAACAAGATGCTGCAGTAAGTCTTTGTAACTTAGACTTTAGAAATCAAACAGTGCCACATTGTAGTTCTGCATACTTCCCCAGTCAATCAATCTGGATATTCCCCTCTCTGTCATCATATACTCCTCCTTATAAAAATAGCCATTTGAATGTGTTTAATTAAGTGAGAAGCCTTAATTAGCTCTGACTGGGCGGAGGGTTGATGGGAGGGAAGCAGATGCTGAGCAGGAATCACCGGGATAAAACTGGCTGCATCATTTAACAGGGGACCAACAAAGTCGTTACAGTGCCGTGTAATGGGAGGGTTTCATTGTTTTGAAATTGGGTATCTATTTTTAGCTTTGGATGTGACAGTCTGGGTTGGCATGAGGTCAATTTCTTGGGTCATGATTCTATTTTAAAATATTTTTTGGAGATGGAGATTTGGCAAAAAAAAAAAAAAGCCACATAGAAAGTGAATATATGCCAACATAATGGCTAATGTTGACTGTTTTGTAGTATTTCTGTTTAGAATAAAGTAGTTATGTTGGTAGTACGCTGAAAAAATGTCAATTTCCAGCAGGCCGTTAGATCTTATGTCTTAATAATTAATAATCCTTCCAAAAGCTGACCCTGTTCAGCTACACACAGTTAAGATGTTTATTCCTGTTCAGAAGGTTATTTATTGTTGATTCTGAACAGAACCGGTCCAAGAACCAGAGTCAGAATTATTCAGTAGAAAAGTGGTACTCCTGATCTGCACCTTTCTTCCTAATATTCCAGTTTGGAGTTTTAGTCACGTTATAGCTGATAACCAATCACGGATGTATGTGCGCACTTCGTGACCGAACGTGACGATGTCAGATCAGGCTGATTCAGAAACAAGATATTTTAGGAAATCGTATTTTAAATAGCAACCAGTGTTATCTTCGTTTAATTTCATTAAAATTGTTGTAGATTGTCTGAAAAATTTTCAAATAAGTTCATAAAAAAAAAAAAACATTTAAGAGATTCTACGACAGGTACCAAGTACCATGAGTGGTTTGAGAGGACGTCGGACGTCAGGAGACACCAGCTCACGCACCACCGGAGAGGACCGTTTCACTGCTCGCAGTGCGACCGAACCTTCCAGCACTCGTGGGATCTGGCCAAACACGAGAGTAAACATCACGCCATTTCGTTCTCCTGCCAGGTGTGTCAGAGCTCCTTCACTAAACTCCGCGCGCTCACCGTCCACCACAAGAGTCTCACTCGCAGGAGAGCCTTCCTCAGATCTGCTCCATCTGCAGCCAGAGCTTCCCAACTTCCTCTGACTTGTTACGCACAGGAAGTCTCACGTCACCAGTAAGCGCTACATCTGCCACCAGTGCGGCGAAGGCTTCGACTCTTCTCGCACGCTCCCAGCACCGGCAGTTCACCAAGTGAAGCGCCAATTTAAGTGTCCGCATTGCAGAAGACCTACACTCGGAGATCTGACGTGAAGAGGCATCTGTCTACCCACACCGGGGAGAGACCTTACCAGTGTAACCAGTGCAGCAAGTGCTTCTCACTCCGCTTTATGCTTGTTAAACACCTCCGTGTTCCACAAGCGAGCGGCCTTTCCAATGCTCCCACTGCCCCAAGAGGTTCACCGCTGGTGTCTGTGCTAGCCAGACACGAGAGGATGACCACCGGAGAAACCTTTCCTCTGCTCTCAGTGCGGGAAGGGATTTCTGTCGCAGGGAGAGCTTTCAAAACATCACAGGTCACCCGTGGACGACAGGCCCTACCTCTGCCCTCAGTGTGACAACGATTCAAGAGCAAGAAAACCCAGCAGGAGCACATCATCTCCCACGCCGGCGCCCGCCCATACCCCTGCACCTACTGCGGGAAGGGCTTCACCAACCTACGCACTGACAAGACACAACCTCATTCACACAGGAGAGAGGCCGTTCCCCTGCGGACACTGCGAGAAGTCGTTCCTCACCCTCAGCGAGGGCTCAGCTGCACCAGCGGCATTCACACGGGCGGAGGCCGTACCCGTGCAACCTCTGCGACTCAAGTTCAAGAGCTCGTCGGAGCTGGCGCGACACAAGCACAGCCATTCTGGGCTAAAGCCGCAGAACCATGCTGCGAGCGCTGCGCGAAGACGTTCACATCCAAGGCCAAGCTGAAGAAACACATGGAGACACACGGGAAGAAGGAGAAGCAGCGCAGTCGATACAATCGAATAATTAATCAAGGAGACGATGTCAGTTCAGATTTTTAGCTTAATCAAATTTAACAAGTTCTGATCATGAGGACGTGTCCACTACTACATGTCTCAACTTTACTGACTTTCAGGTGTGGACGACGTTTGGTCCCGTTACATCCTTCAACCATTGACAGAAAACTGATCTTTAAATACAAATCATTCAGACATATCATTGTTTTATATGTGCAGCATTATTCCCTCAGCTCCAGTTTGCTTTGAGGTTTGCAACAGTAAAATTACATTATGTCTAACACCAAAATTGTTTTTTTTGACATCAAGGTGAGTAAAATTGTTTATTAAATAAATTTTTCCACTCCGTATACTGTCTACGCTGTTTCTTTCTGTGTACTGTAATACTGTGTATCAGGGGGGTTGTTACGCCTGGCTCGTTGAAGAGTATAAAAAAAAGAGGGAACCTAAACCAAACCAAGACGGGAGCAAGAGAAAGTCATCTGAATATCGTCTAGTTTATAAAGGGTGCAAGCAGGTGACATCTATCAAACAATGAGATGCGAAGAGGGGGCAACACCTGATTAATTTTATAGCAAATGATATACTGTGACATTGCTTATGACTCCTAAAGTCCTTAAGATTCCTGATTTAATGGCTACATAATCAAGAAGATCTGATATATCTGATATTTTACTGCACAGGCACCTGGTGGTAATCCCATAAAACTGATGCAATGCATAAACGCTACCTTTATGAAGTTTTTTGTCAGTTTTTGAAGCCATTGCTTTGATGTTAAAGGATTGCGCTACACTTAGTCACACAACACTCCAGTGATCACAAGTTAAAGTCCGAGGGGTCGATGGATGATTAACCACCATAGAAAAGCAGAAAAACATACTTATGTTGCACGAAATGAGATCTGCAGCGCCACCATGAAGCTGACATTTTAGTTTTTTAGTGAAATGTCTCTGTAACTCTTATTTTTGCCATGAAGATTGGTACAGACATAAGTTTATACCAAACTTTTCTCAAGCACCATCATCAGGTACAATTGTAGTCTAAATGTACAAAACCGTTGACCTTCCATCTGCCTCAGCTTTACTTTGGTAGCCAAACTACGATGGTGCACATGGTAACATTATACTGTGCAAGGGTGCATGTACACATGGCTTTGTTTTTAAAGCTCACAAGCCAGAAAGGTTGGGAAACACTGCTTTAAGGTGTTCCCTGGATTATCTGCCACAAAAATGTGAGTGGTTTCCCCCACACCTCTTCTCCCCATGGATGAATTTACAAGGCGCTGTACTGGAGGTGCCTTTGAAATCTCATCCTGCATGTGACAGGTGATGCATTTCCTTCAATGGTGCATAAAACTAGACGAGCTGATGGTTATAGAGCGGAGATTAATTACAAACATCATAAACAGAATCTCATTTCCCTCAACAGACCTCCAGCTGTCTGCTGTAAAAATCACCCTGCTCGTCTCCGTCATATACCGGAGAACAAGATGCTGCCAGTAAGTCTTTGTAACTAGATTTAGAAATCAAACATGCCACATTGTAGTTCTGCATACTTCCCCAGTCAATCAATCTGGATATTCCCTCTCTGTCATCATATACTCCTCCTTATAAAAATAGCCATTTGATGTGTTTAATTAAGTGAGAAGCCTTAATTAGCTCTGACTGGGCGGAGGGTTGATGGGAGGGAAGCAGATGCCGGCAGGAATCACCGGGATAAACTGGCTGCATCATTTAACGGGGACCAACAAAGTCGTTACAGTGCCGTGTAATGGGAGGGTTTCATTGTTTTGAATTGGGTATCTATTTTTAGCTTTGGATGTGACAGTCTGGGTTTGCATGAGGTCAATTTCTTGGGTCATGATTCTATTTTAAAATAGTTTTTGGAGATGGAGATTTGGCAACAACAAAAAAAAAGCCACATAGAAAGTAAATATATGCCAACATATGGATAATGTTGACTGTTTTGTAGTATTTCTGTTAGAAAAAGTAGTTTGTTGTAGTACGCTGAAAAAATGTTTGCGAATTTCTCCATTTCCAGCAAGC